>NC_048897.1:35349961-35351446 GCF_011077185.1 Oxyura jamaicensis
GCATCCTTCCTTCCTTCCTTCCTTCCTTCCTTCCTTCCTTCCTTCCTTCCTTCTTTCCTTCCTTCTTTCCTTCCTTCCTTCCTTCCTTCCTATCCTATCCTATCCTATCCTATCCTATCCTATCCTATCCTATCCTATCCTATCCTATCCTATCCTATCCTATCCTATCCTTTTTTTTCCTTGGCAAAAAAACAGTGTAAAAAGGAAATATAAGTAACCTCCAAAGAAGAAGTGGAAATTGCTAAGACACTTCAGTTTTTAATCTTTTTCTCACTCTCTGTTTTTTTTTTTCATCTTTACTTAGACAACACAGAGCTTTTTCTGTGCTACCTTTAATTAATGGAAACAGTTCAGTGAGGAAGATAATGCCTAAAGGGAAGGGTGTACTTTCCAGTAAGGACTGCATTACAGGTAGCTCACAAGGGATTTATTCACTTTTTTTTTCCAGTGGTACTGGCAAATGAAATAAACTTTAATTCCAGAATCTTTCTACTTAATTCTTTTCTGAATATGTGAAAAACAGAATTAATTGTTGTCCTAAATTTGCATATAGGCTAAAAAGCCATTATTGTCACATTATAATATGGTGGTGCCTAGAGAGTTCAGTAAGATATCAGACTCTCATTGTGTAAGTTGTGTTAGTTCTGTATAATCATAAAACTAAATGTGCTCCTCCTGGTAATTAATTTTTTAAAAGTCAGATACAGAATCATTAGAAAGAGCTAGGTACAAAAATCAGATAATATAACAGCAAACATGTTCCCTATATAATGGAATTTCATGGTTCATAATATTATCCATTTTATCAAAAAAATAAATAAATCCATTTAATTAAAACACATTGTGCAAAGTTAGGTTTATTTATTGCAGATAAATATGTACACAGAATTAGTTTAATTCTGGCCTCTGCTTATACAAGTAGACTGATTTCAGCTCCAAAATTATGAACTTGCCAAGTGAAGCAGATGGGCAGAGGGTTGTTCATAACTTCCTAAACATATAAGAACTTAATGGTGTCTTTTAGTCAAATATTAATGTACAAATATATTCATATACTACTCAATATCAAACCATCTGAGCACTCCATAATGCACACTGTGCTGTTGCATCTCTCCTGTGAGAGAGGGAATTGTCATTTATCTTTTACAAATAAAATGATAAAGAAAAGAAGCTTAGTAATTCTTAACTGAATAAAATTCCTATAAGACTAAACCATCTTCCCATCTACACTTTTCATATAGTTAGAATCATAGACAGAATCAATGTTAATATTCAAATGGGTTTTAGCTGATGATATTTTTTGTTTTAGATTAATGGGCATACATATACTTCTGAGAGTTTTCCTTCCAATTTATAAGCAAATGGGAATTGGAAATAAATGGGAAGGGAAGGGAAGGGAAGGGGAGGGGAGGGCAGGGATGGGGAACAAAAAAAATCGTCAGTAAAAACCCATTTAAAAATAAAAATGAATCCGGCCAAGAATCC
>NC_048897.1:35356446-35370837 GCF_011077185.1 Oxyura jamaicensis
GGGGAGGGGAGGGGAGGGGAGGGGAGGGGAGGGAAGGGACCTTATGTGTATTTTGAATTGCCACAGTAGATTAGGTTATAACTTCCAATTTTTCAAGGTTTTGCTACAGAAATCTGAAATATAATTGTCAAATATTTGTACAGAACATATATTTAAATCATTTAGATTGTCAGTTTGCTTCTCTTTTCCTAATTCACAGACTTAGGGTTATATATAAACAAAATGGTTATCCTCCAGCAGTTCAGAAACATACCCATCAGACTTTTTCTCTCTTTTTTGGGGAGTTGGGTTTGTTTGTGGAATTTTACAAGCTGCTGCTGCAAGGTGGAACTGTGGTGGTACATGACTATTTTTCCATCTGTTCTGTTGTGATTTACCTAAATTCCATGCAGATGAAGAAGAGCTGTTACAACTGACAGACCTCCCTAGGCTGCACTATAAACAGCAGGAAAGACCACAGAAACTGCTACACAGAAACTTATGTTACGTCAAAGCAGCAAGGATGGCCCAATCCCAGTCCAATGGCAGCAGAACTCCTAACTGGAGCTTTTGCCTGGTGACTTAGAAAAAAAAATAAAAATGACCTGGAGACTAGACATAAAAACACTTTGAAGGATTATACAGAGAAGTGTAAATATTTTGCATAAAATAAAATAAGTTTAGAATTTGTCTTGCTTGCTGTTAGTCATTTATGTAATTATTGCCCCAGATTTATTTCAGTTATGTATTATTACTTCACCAACCACTATTTAATTGAATTAAAGACCAGATGCTCGCAGGCCACTGGGACATGAGGCAACTCACTACCATTACTTATCCTACATCTTTCAATATAAGAAAATATCCTTACCAAAAATATATATATATATATACAAAGTGTTGATAGCAAACAGAAAATCAGCCTTTCTTTATATAAGGTCTTCTGCCTTGAAATCACTCTTTGCTTTCAGGCAGAGAGCAAGCTATAATGTTTAGATATAATAAAATTTATTTCTGAAAATAACTGAAGATGTTAAGTTAAAATATTTGGAAAAAAACCTCTTTTTTAGTCTACCATTAAAAGAATGTTTAGGACATCATCTCTACAAATTCCCCATTGTATCTCAAAACTGGACCACTGAAAAGAAAAGAAATCAATCTATATTTTTGTTTCTACTATTCATCCCATTAGCTAGAAAAGTCAAGGTAATGTTGAGAAATTTTGTGAGTTAGACACCTGGGAATGAGACTGCAACTACACAGGTATATCCCGTGAGCTATGGAAGAATCATTAAAGCATAACAACTCAAGAGCTGCTGACTATAGGACTAGGCTGGATTCAAACCAATGACTTAGAGGTGAAAAACTCCGTATGTTCTTACTAACCCCATGAGTAATCAAATCCCTCATATTTCACACCTGGACTGTTTAATGAATTGTTACAATAACAGCAGGTCTGGGGGAATTGTGTTCTAATTACTATAAAGTTGCATGATCTTAACCAGCTGTGTTTAAAATGAACAAAAACAAAATTGTACTCTGATTTGTTTTAAGAAAGGAATCACAATATATAAGATTTTCTATTTTTTTCAACAGTATTATAATTTTTAATTATAATTTCCTCTGGAAATGATTCTCTAATAACTGAAGCATGGACCCTCGGAGGTTGAATTTTTTTAGAACAGAACCTTTTTAAAGGAGGATGAGATTAAACCAAAAGCGTATTTCGGCATAAAAAGAGCTAGAGAAAGTAAGAATATACATTTGAACATTGCAATCAAAGCTTGGCACTACATTCAAATAAGCTTAGATAGGCAGAGAAAAAATGAAACCATCATTGCCATAGCATGCAGAGGTTAGTCCATCCATTCTTACAAATTAGAAGTACTGTACAATAGAATTGATATCACAAACCTTAACTGCTTGGTATCACTTTTAAAGGAAATGGGTAAACTTTAAAAAAGAGGAATGCTGAGAAAAGACTGAGGGAGACCCTCAGACTGTCCTCAAGAATTCTCATGGGTTTTGTAATTTTGTCATATTCATGGATTTGCACTTAGTGCAGGGTATTCAGAAATGAGTAAATCCAACATACTCACATGTGCACTCACACTCAAAGCCATCCTTTTGAAACAGTGTCATTCCACAAACTAAGATGAAGTTCTCTTTCAAATAAGTCATTTTTAATCTCATAAAATCTGTATGAAATTTATATACTTAATTAATATGCTTTCCATACAACCAAGCAAGCACAGAAATGAACTTTCTGCCATGAAAAATTAGTTGCTTCTACCGTTGACTTCTGCTTACTTATGCTAGAGATATACAGACATATTGTTGCAGTGGAAAGAATTTACAGTAATTCCTATGAAAATTTGCATTTGTGAAAATAAGGAATACAAAGTTACAAAATGAAAGTTATTGGTTGTTGCATTTGTTTTTTTACCAAAGCAGGACTCAAAGAATAAAACTATTCAAAATACCAAATGCTGTCTTAATCTATGTACTACTGTACTGGGCAGTTCACATAGGAAAACTAAATAAAGGACAAAGAAAAACAAAATATCAAAACATTTGAAAATTCTTCTTTAAAACAATTTTCCAGTTTTGATATAAACTCTTTTTTTTTTTTTTTTTTTTTTTTTTCCCTCTTATCTGCCAGCAGAGGTTTTAGCAGTAGTTTGTAATTGAAACACATTGATGCAGACTCAGCTGGGGCTGAGGAAACCGGTTTGAAGGGACTCGTAGTCCTCTGATTCTGTTGCTATTTTGTGCCAAACCTATCCCTCAGAAACCAGGCCATCTCTTTTAACATCATATAGCCTCAACGTAAACATGCAGTCTGAATGCTCATGATCTACAGGAAAATGTAGATTCAAGGGGATTGCTGAAATCTGAATTCACATTTGAAGGTAGTCCTGTTTTTTGAATGCCAATTAGTGTCAGGAGAGCTGCAGTCAAGAAATAGCTGTGCCACAATGTTCCTTTGTTTGAGGAAATAGGAGAGGAGAGGGGAGGGGAGGCGTGGGGAGGGGAGGGGAGGGGAGGGGAGGGGAGGTTACATAAATTTTCATATGGAAGATTCATGATTCGGATTAGTCATGATCTGGGGAAAGAAGCCATGAACCACTACTAACGTATATAAAATTATATCCTGGAATCTGTTATACACACATCTACCAAATCTTATTAGAATGCACTAACTAAACTACTTTAAAAATTATAGAAGTTATTAGTCACTCTCTTCTAATATATATATATACATTGTTTGTTTCATCCTAAATATGCAAACATTTCCTGAAATGAAATCACAGACACCAGTGTCCAGAATGTTTGCCTTAAATGTCACACTACATTGGTGCTTTTATGTTTCCTCTGATCTAATACAAAGTAGAAAAACACTGAAAGAAAAAAACTGAGAAATACATCACCCTAAGAGCAGATAACAGAAGGATTAGTAAACCTTTCTGAAAAGGTGAGAAGTGTATTTTTTGAGACCTCAGAGTCAGATGAGGGCACCAAACTTGGGTCTCATACAATCTCTGTGTCAGAGACTAACTCCTAGGGTCTCTTCTTTATAATGGGAGGTGGACCACTAACAATGTCTTTTTGTGTTTCTGCTTTTGTGAACTGGTCATCAGGGCAGAAAATCCAGTTTTCAAATGCTTAGAATTTGGGTTTAGATATGTTCTGGCTAGCTGATACAATATGTTAAGTAGCTATAATTTATTCTGTTGCTTTAAATATGATCAAAAATTTTGATGCATTAATTTTGAATGAGCAGGCTTTGTGCCAAACAATGTAACAGCTGTCCTTCTGTGGCTGCCATAATGCCAGCATAAAAACTCCAGAGCATGTATTCTGACTAATTTGTCAGGAACATAATTGTCTGATCTGGATAAAATTGTGGGATTATGAAGTGGCTTTACAGATAGTGAAACCAAGCCTAAGTTCAGGTCATTGTTCTCATTGCTCTGACTTGTTTAAAATGCCCTAATACAATATAAAGAAATAGAATAGAAATAGAATACAGAATAGAAATAGAATATAAGGAAATTTTTTAAATGCATATTTTAGCTTCCTCATTTCACTCATTTCCAGTTTGGGTCATAGATATTATACTAAATCAAAACCATAATTATTTGTTCAAGATAAAGCACCAAATAAATAGCTTTTGCATAGACTGCTGAGATGTCAAAATGTTATTTAGGTATTAAAATATCCAGATGACACCAGTTTTCTTTAGGATTAATTCCCTAAACAATTAAGATATCTCTAGTTTTTAACATCTTTTGCATACATAGACTTTAAAAATGTAAAATAAATAAATAAATAATCCTTGTCTGAAACAGCAAAAGTTTACTCAGATTAATTCTTCCCTTACAGTGAATCTGTAAAACCAAATTGGCTACTTCATTGAGAACATTCTCTGTACGTGCTTATGCTTTTTTTTTTTTCCTTTTTTTTCTCTCATTTAATAGTATCTATAGCTATCAGACTCATTTATAGTTAATATAAACTAAACTACAGAGTCTTTTTAAATGTCTCCAAAAAGCAATGTGTAATGGTATATGGTATATGTGTAATGGTATATGTTTGCATTGGCATTGTAGTTCTAATTAGAACTGTAGTTCTAATCCATGTCGCAGAGTATGGCTTGAAAAAATACAACCTGAAAGTACTTAAGTCAGTATCAAGATTTAGAATACAAGGAATAGAGAAACAGGACTTCCCCTGTGTTATCACAATTCAAGTTACAGTAAACTTTATTTCCTCGTAAAAGAAATAGTCTTCTGAGCTCAAACCACATGTGATTTGCAACATTTGGCACAGTTTTTACTCTGCTCTGGAAATGCCTAACAAATGAGCTAGTATTTCATAAGGTTGTTGCCCCTCCCAGGGAAGAAACCCAAGACCTAATTTTCTGCTTTTTCAGATGTGTATAAATTAGGAATATCATTTAAGTCATGCTAGCTTCTAGGTATCTCTGTTACCTTCTAAGATAATAACCTACATATTTTCAGTTATGGTTTCAGGGAGCTTCATATTATAGAAGAACATTATTTTTGGATGAGTTATGAAACATCCCAACTGCTTGCATTTTTTCAAGATCGCATAATGTTTTTCAGAAGAGCTGAAAGTGTTAATTTTAGTGGCATGGCCAAATTCTACTGCATATACTTATAATCTCTCCATCTGACATTTCCTCTGAAACTCCACTGGCTCTGGTTGGCTGCACAGTTCCTGCCTTACAGAGTTGGGCAGCACTTCTATAATACCAATGAACAGAACAGAGCACTTGTGGTAGATTCAATGACATTGCTCTATGTGTACTTTGGAAAGCACCTTGTGGCACCTCATAAATATCTGGTTAACATACACAGAGATTTACACCACTCTCTACAAAGCCAGTGGTAAAGGCATGCATGCTTTCATTGCAGACTTTTTGTATCAAGATAGCCCATATACAGTGCCTTGATTGTGAAGATTGGTTTAATATGCAGGCAGAAGGGTTTAAGTTTTTCTGATGGCCTTTGGCACCCAAACTTTAAAGATTTCTCATGCATTTGAAACTTCATACATTCTATCATGCAGATTAGATCCCTTGTTACACAAACTCTGTTCACACTGATCTAATCTCTGACAAAGACAAAAAGAAGCAACCTATAAAATTTACAGATATTTGTAAGTATATATGTATATATAGAATCATCTGTGGTTCACTTTAATGGATAGTGATTAATGCTAGCAGATAGTATGGCATATGATTATTGATATTACTTGATGGTTAAGTTTTAAACAATAAAATATGTTACATTTTAAAGTTTTAGAGAATTCAGACACAACTTGCATGTGAGGAATGTGCTTTTATTTATAATAGTGTTCTTGATAACATCAACACTAGAAACTGTAGTCTAATCTTAAAATAAAGCTGATGGTTGAGTTGCTGATTCTCCTTATACTTTATTGATGCATATTTTCTTATAAACAGAGTAATTGGTAAAATTCATTTCGTCTTACTAATGCAGTAAAGTCTGCTTGGGCAATATTGTTTTACCAATAGAAGGCATGTTTTTTTACTTTTGCACTTTGAGAATGATATTTCTTTTTGAGAAATATTTAAATCCTTGAACTTGAAAAATTAGTCTGAATTGTGTTCTCTTCCATACTTATAGATTGTCCTCACAGATTTGAAAATCAGTAATCCTTAAAAGAAATAGATCAATATAGTATTACAAATAGATCTCTAGGCTTCAGCTGGAAAGCAATACAGATACTTTGTTTAGTTTAGAAATTATCCCAGCCCTTCATCTAAGTGTTTACACGGATATGAACCAAAAGGCAGAAGTGATTAAATATAAATCCCAATCAGAACTTTGGGTTCCAGATTACCTGAACATCATCAGAGTTCAGATGTAAATGTAATTTTTATTCTCTAAAAGTGCTGCCATCTGGTTTTACTTTATTTATCCTCTTGCATCACAATCTTATCTTACAGAGAAAATAAAAGCTTCCATTCTGAATGACTTTCTTCCTGTAGATTCTGCTGGAAAAGAGGTAAATATGGCCCAGTACCAAGGGTGTGGTCTTTTCTTTACGGTCTGCTTCACTTTTTTTTTTTTTTTTTTTTTTTTCTCATTTACCCGAATGCTCATAGCAGAACAAATGCATGTTTGTTCGTTTGATTTTTAAAAAAATATTTTTAAAGCAATACTCTTATAATGATAGATGTATATATATATTTAATTAATAACTATGGTAACCAGTTGATCGTTACTGAATGTTTTACAGAGAGTGCTTCATAAACACTTTCCAAGTATCATACCTTAAACTGAACACTTAGAGACACAGTTAGCCTTCATACAATAGACAATTAAAAATATATATTTTTGGAGGCATATAATTTTAATAGTATTATAAAGATTTAGACTCTGATACTGGAAAAGCATAAACATATGAATCATTTTACATATTTGAGCAATAAAATACAATTTGAATCAATATTTGAATTCAATTCATTAGGCATATAAAGCAAATCACTAGCTGGGAATTTTCAAGATTACACCATTAGTTAAGACATTCAGAAATTTTACTCTTTTGATTCCTGTTTTCCATTGCAATTTAATACCTTTTCTAAGGCTAGTGCATAACACATCACTGAAGGACCATTTCACTGAAATACATAGCTCTGACAGAAGTAAATATATATATATTAGTTAATTCAGATTTTGATTACTATTTTTATCCCAAATTATAATGAAAAAAAAAAAAAAGTTAAAGTTCTAACATTTGGCAAAGTATTATTCCAAACAGCTTTCTTAACAGTCTGCTGGTTACCCTACCATTAAGTACAATATGTTCTTATGTGTATTTTATAACATCAAAACAGACCACGTTGCATAAACATTTAAGCAAATTATGTTATCAAAACTCTTCATGGTTTATGTACATATCAATATATTCAATTGTACATTGGCTAAATGAACTACATCTACAGGGCTAAACAGTAAGTCATTGACAGGCATGGAACACAGTATTAAATGTTGAGTTGTCTAGTTGTATTACTCTGTTGATTCCTTTTGAAAAAATATTAGATATATTTGTTGCATGACTGGTAGAAGACAGTATGGTTAAGTGCCAATGAACAAGAGCCTTTCTATTCTGTTACTTTTGCCATGTCAGAAAGAAAAAATATATTTCTTCGCATCAGTGAACTGTTCAATACTGTTAACAACACCAGTGACCCATTTCCTCCAAGCCCTGAGAACTGTTATAAAGGAAGATTGTTGAAAATGTCGTATTCCTTTGCTTTATACTTAAAAAGAAAAAATCAGCGAGTTCAATAACATAGTCAAAAAGTTCACAGTTTGGTGCCCCAGCTACGAAACCAAAGTAAATGTTCTCTGTAAGAAGAAACATAGAGAAAAAGTAACAGATAAATTTTCCTTCTTTTAAAAAACACTCATTAAAGCTCATTTTCCAGCTTACATGATTAATGAAATGTTGTTTTTCCCCTTTGATCTCCTATGGATATCCTGATGTCAATAATTATAGTAATGCATATTGTACCTTTCTGTTTAAATATATATAAAAGGCTTCAGGAAGGGTTTGAGGTGATCCTAGGTCTGGTCATGCAACTTTGAGGAGATTGAAAATGCAGCTTAAAGATTAAAGTAAAAAATTGTCAGAAATCCAAAACTACTAAACCCCATGCTTAATTCAAGTGATATACCAGTTCCAGGTGTAGATGCTCTTTAAAAGAAAACATTAACTTGCATACATTGGCAAACAGTTGTAGCCTTAGTGATACTGCTGAAGTTCTGATTGTGAAACAGTCCCTCTAGCTACACAACTGCATCTGTACAGTTCATGTATGTATAGTTGCAGATTTATACATATACTTATCTGTATTTATTCAAATACTTACCTTGAAGGAGTAAAAGTTTCAAATACGCTCAAAACAGTCCTGTTTTTAAAAGGTCTGCTTTATCTAGGCTTACGCAGTGCAAATCAAAATTTTCTTTTTATTGTCAATGCCTGTGACTTAGTTAAAGTTAATCATGTGTTCATTTTATGCTAGCCATTCATAACATCAACAGCAGCGGTGAGAATTACCTAACCTAGGATCATAAAACCTAGCAGTCCTATGCAGGAGTTACAGTGTTAGCTGTAAGTTACCATGCACCTGAGATTTCAAATCAGAAACAGAGAAAAGTTGAGGAGAACTGCCAAATGAATAGCATATAAGCATTCAGTCAGAAATAAGAAAAGTAGTGTTGTATTGTAGTAACAACAAGCTGACTGCACACTTCCCAGTTGTTCAATCTTTTTGTGGCTAACGGGTTAGAGTATTGCTGTAAAAGCAGACATTTTCATGTTTAACATGCCTGTTCCATTCTATATACCATGTCTACAATCATGCTCAGACAAAGTGCCATGAGTATTTCAGATGTGTTGTTTCAAGGTTAAGATTCTTTAAACAGCATTTTGTCAAATAACAAAAGACATATAAAGAAATATACAAGAAATATATAAAGAAATATATAAGAAATATATAAAGAAATCAAAAAAAAAATTTTTTTTGGCATGCAGATAACTCATCAATACACTACATTTTTGGTTAACATTTTGTTGTGGTTTAACCCGGCTGGCAGCTAAACATCACACAGACGTTTGCTCACCCGCCCCCCTCCCTCTCTGGGATGGGGGAGAGAAATGGGAAAGTGAAGCCTGTGAGCTGAGATAAAGACAGTTTATTAAGACAGGAAAATAATAATAATAATAGTAAACAAGTGATGCACAATGAAATTGCTCACCACCCACTGACCGATGCCCAGCCTATCCCCGAGCAGCCACCCCCCCCACCCCAGCTAGCCACCCCTATATATTGTTTAGCATGACGTCAGATGGTATGGAATACCCCTTTGTTCAGTTTAGGTCAGCTGTCCTGGGTCTGTCCCCTCCCAGCTCTTGCTGCCCGCTGGCAGGACAGAGCGAGGAGCTGAAAAGCCCTTGGCTTAGTGTAAGCACTGCTCTGCAACAATTAAAACATCAGCATGTTATCAGCACTTTTCTCATCCTAATCCAAAACATAGTGCCCTACCAGCTACTAGTAGAAGAATGAACTTTGTCCTAACTGAAACCAGGACACATTTTTCACACCATTTTAAAGGTATGCCTTTAAAGGTAGGTTAGGTTTTCCATTCTGTCATTAGTGTCTCCTATTAGTGGTCAGGGGTGGATGATTGTCACCTGCTAAATTACTGGGGCTGACTGTAGTTGTGAAATGGGAAGTTACTCAGCTATATAGCTAAAACAGAACTACATGGCATACCAGAGTCCTTTTCTCTCTTCTTTGTCCATATTCCCTCATGGGTATATCAGCCAGCTGTGATAGTCAGTAGTAGTCAATACAGCTCTGCCTGTATTGCTACATAGTCATATACTCTGTCTGTTCTGCCCTGTTTCATCAATATGATAACTTCCTCATATATATAGTCTTTTTCAGCTACATTCTTCAGAATAAAAGCATTGTAGAAATATCTAGAGTGCTCTTGTTGTAGGCAGACACAGTAATTACAGTCATTGATGTCCCAAAAGCCTCAAAAATGATGGCTGCACTTTTTATTATAATAAACTTAATTTTTCATTATAAATAAATTTGTTATAGGAAAAAATAAAGAGAAAAATCTGAGATGAAGTTTCTTTTTTATTCTTTCCTTCCTTCCTTCCTTCCTTCCTTCCTTCCTTCCTTCCTTCCTTCTTTTATTTCTTTATTTCTTTCTTTCTTTCTTTTTTCCCAAACCAAAATATAAATGTTGGTTTAACTATGTGTACAAGATGCAGCTTCTCATTTTCTTCTAATATAAAACTGAGGCAGTTTTATCGTTATAAACATTCAAAGTAGCTGTATTTCACCTCCAATATTCACTGAGGTTAATGTATACGTATTTATCATATTTGAGCTCTCAAGTGCAGGTTAGCTTCTACAGGGACTGTGTCTGGGAACGGAAACAATACAGAATTCAGCATTGTCCTGTAGAGCACAACGAAGGACAAGCGAATTTCAGTTCTAGCAGATACCTCTTTTTGTAGGATCCACTCAAGTGTGCAGAGACAGGAAGAAGATATTGGCGCAGAACACGGGAGGTATTGGTTACTTGTGTACAACTTTCAGAGGATAGCAAGGAAAGGCAGTCATACTTCACAAAGCATGGGAAAAAAAAGCTGGAAACAGTCAATTAAAATGTACATGGTTGAACTGAAAGAAGTCTGATGCAATACACTTGGTAGAATTTTGCCACTTCTAGAAAGGATGAAGTCTCTTTTGGACTACAGATAAATATAAATGGGAAGGAAGAATATAAACTCTGTAATATAATAACCACTTACTGACCAACATTCCTGAGATCCTAAAATTCAGTTTACTATACAATAAGAATGCATGCTTTTTACAGAAATATATATATATTAAATTGAATTCATCATCTAAGATAGAAAAGGCACTAAAAGTCTTCTGGATTTTTAAATCTTAAGGAAAGTAAAATAAAGCCATCACACAGGTGGAAGGTTTGAATTGTTTGCAAAATGATTTAGAAGGAAACAAAGAAGGTCATACAGGTCCATAATCCTAAATGAATATACTGTTTTCTGTTTTACATACATACAGAATAATTTTCTAAACACTTATCTAAACCTAGATATTCAACTAAATCTCTGAGGAACAAAAAACAGTCATCTTCAACAGTGGTGAAATGCAAATATTCAAAAAATCAGACCTTGAAGATGGCCTGGACCAAACTAAAATATGGAAAACTAGCCCATATAGTTTTTGCAGTTACATCTGATATTTTAAAATAAGCCAAGTTCCACTTTTAGATGTAGAATTATTTCATGTGTCTTCTCTGAGAGCTGAGAGCTATCACCAAGACTCAAATTCATGAGCTGTTAAACTTGTTGTTGACAAAGACCCTACAAAACTACATGATACACCTGGCAGTCCTTAACACTTTTTAACTTAAGTTTGATAGGAATTCAATGCCTAAAATAATAGTTCTCAACATTTTTCTGTTTATGAAGCCCTATTTTATTGTTTTTTTTGTTTGTTTGTTTGTTTTTTTTGTTTGTTTTTTTTTTACACTGATGGCCCAATCATTTACCATTTGACATTTTCACTCTTGTATACAGCTTACATTACATTCTTAGGTAAAGTTAATGGAGCCTTAAGAAGTAGCTGAGGAAACCTGAGGTTCATGCCATTCCAGGTCAGTTCTCAGATAATACCTCAACAAGGATCTAAAACTAAAGAAAGGGCCTAAAGTCATTACCCAGTAGAAAGGGTAAGTACTTAGAGTGTGTGGTTCTCCCTTGATATATGTATGCATTTGTGCATTGAATTCATTGCTCTCTCCCAGAAGAATCCATTTCTCATAATTTCTCATGTCAGAGATGTGTGATGATGCCTGCTTCCTTTTTTTCTTTTTTTTTTTCTTTTTTTTTTTTGTTTGTTTGATTTTTTTTTTGTTGTTGTTCTTGGGTGTTAAGAACCACCTTCCTTTGTTTCCTTAATCAACATCTCCATGGGATATCAAAACATAACCTCTTCACCTTTTCCAATAGGTAGCACAACAACAGCAGCAGAGGGTAATCATTTGCTGACATGATGTAAACAGCCCTCTGTTTGAAGAATGAGAAATGAATGTCTTGATGAATGCTTCCTTTCCTTTAACTGCACTGGAGTTGCAAGCACTGGTGCCTGGTGTTACAGATTCCATCTGTTAACAAGATGTGGCAGAAGCGTTTAGATGCTTTGCTACCCCTTTTTTACAATTTGTTTCCATTTCAAGGCTGCTAGACACATTTTCTTGTGCAACCTATTTCAGTGTCAGAAGGAAAACTTGAGAGGTAAATAATTTGTGCTGCCAGGAAGAACTGAATTTACAGTCACCTTGAATGGGAAAGCACTGCATTGTTCTGGATTGCAACTTAAATTGTCACTATCCCTTTCAGAAAGAGAGGCAGAAGAAATAGTCACAAAATAGTCATTCTGATATTACCTTATTTTACTCTTTTAAATATCTTTTCTTATTACTACTGCTTTCCTTTAACATAAGACTTGTTAAATACAATTGACCTTGACAAAGTGTAAGGATGTAATTAACGCCACTCACATAAGTGGCCTCTCAGGCATTAGTATCCATTGAGAGTGACAATGCAACATTTAAGATGGCAATGATAATCATAACTGGAATACAAATATTGAACAAACAGTTAAAGGTAAAGCACTAGAATGTCATCCTACATTACTAATGCAACAAACTGAAAACAAGAAAAAGCAATTGTGGTACAGATAAAAGATCACTTGCTTGGGGAAAATAATATTTTGGTAAAAGAGATACTGCATATAAGTGGTTACCTGGTATAGATCTCCAGGATATGATTTAGATATGAGATATCATAGAATCATAAAATCATAGAAGCATAGAATGGCTTGGGTTGGAAGGGATGTCAAAGATTACCTCATCGCCAGACCTAGCACAGAGCTATATGACATCTTTGCAGATGTCCTAATCCTTTGTTATTCTCTTTGAGAGTAAAAGTACCAATCACTTTGAGAACCATATCACTGTAGTCCTGTAGTGTAAAACCATCTGGTTCTATCTATGGCATCCTCAGTGCTCAGCCACAAACTCCATTATCAAACATCAGGGAAAAGAAAAAAAATAAAAATAAATAAAAATAAAGTATTTTTTTTTAAAAGGCAGAATAACTACTGATAGTGAAAGGATTCATCCCAAATCCCTTAAACAGGTAGACAGGGGAACCAGAAGTGGTTGGTATTTTAAAATCACCCTGAAAAGATAGCCATGAATTTATACAGCTTTCGCGGCTACATTTTCTCCTTTTTTTTTTTTTTTTTTCTTTTTTTTTATGTTGTTGTTGTTGTTGTTATTTACTATTAATCAACTCCATGGTTACCTACATACATTTCCCACAGCCAGCAACAGTAAAACTTCAATACATGGAACTACTATTCAGTAAATGGACAGTTTGCTTGTATATACTTACACATACACCCTCAAAATGTTCATTATTTAAGGAACTATCCATGTAAGTTTGAAGAGGTTTGTTGATGTAAAATTCCAAACAAGTATACATAGATTTTTGTTTTTCCTTTATACCTCCTTGTTATATATATGTAGAGATACAAATTATCTTTCCATTTAAGGTATTCTGCACATGCAACAACTAAAGAGAAATAAGCAAATATTTGAAAAGATGTATTTACGGACATACCAAAAAGCTTGTGAGGAAACTTTCACCAAATTAATTCCCTAACTGCTTCATTCTTTGTTTGCTTGCTTGCTTTCTTGCTGATTTATATTTTTTATGTGGTAATATGTTTATATTACCACATAAAAAAGTGGTGATAGCTGTGCAAAGTGATTCATTTGATTGCTTTAAAAGTGTGTCATAGTTTTGGCTAGGATAGAGTTAATTTTCCTCCTAGTAGCTGATATGGTGTTGTGTTTTGGATTTAGGATGAGAATAATGTTGATAACACACTGATGTTTTAATCGTTGCAGAGCAGTGCTTACACTAAGTCAAGGACTTTCCAGCTTCTCACACTGTCCTGCCAGTGAGCAGGCTGGGGGTGTGGCTGGAGCTGGGAGGGGACAGACCCAGGACAGCTGTCCCAAACTGTTCTATACCATCTGACATCGTGGTGAGCAATTAATATGGGGGAGCTGGCCAGGATGTGGGGAACCGCTGCTCGGAGATGGGGATGGGATGGGATGGGATGGTCATCAGTCAGTGGGTGGTGAGTAATTGCATTGTGCATCACTTGTTCTGTCTTTATCTCAATTCACAAGCTTTCACTTTTTTTTTTTTTTTTTTTTTTTTTTTTTT
>NC_048897.1:35370937-35420183 GCF_011077185.1 Oxyura jamaicensis
GGGGCGTGTTTCTTACCTACAGGCCAGATTAAACCACAACAAAGTGAAGTTCTCTGAACCTTAATGGAAGGATCTTTGAAGCTGCTCACAGGAGGTCGATTTTAGGTGGCAGTAATATTCAATCCAAACAACAGTGAAAAGAGAATTGTTATGAGCACATGTAGACATGCCCAAAAGTAGTATGCTTGACAGTATTATTTCTCTACTCAGGAACAACATTTTCCTCTACATGTGATATTTACATAAATTATCATTTTGAAGTTTATCATTTTCATTTATTTTTGTTCCCTCATCACAAGGCTGTCTCAGAAGTGAAGCAGCTCAGACATGAGCTGAAAAAATAACTCACAAGCAGGTGTTTTCAAGAGTTCGGAATTGCTTTGGACTTCAGGGGATATAATTCCACTGAAGCTGAGGAGATCTGAGGAATATGTACCCTCCTAGATTTTGCCCTTTGCAACAGGCTCTTTTCATCTAATGGCCTACATGTTGTAGAAAGCAGAACTTAGGCTCATAATGTGTGAAATAGGCTTATATTCCTTAGACTCTCCCAGTTACAATAGTTGATTAAAATGAATAACATTGTACAATTGTTTTCATTATGCCTTTTTTATTAATATGCTCAGTTTTCTTGAACAGGATCTGAAAAAAAAAATATTTATCAAGTGCAAAATCCTAAAAAAAGCAACGCTTTTCTCTTGAGATAGTAGGAATGTAGATTAAGGGGTAATGTAGCTATAGTGCAGGTCAGTCCAGACCTTCCCTTTCAAGGATAAATTTTGAATTGTTCATAAATAATACATACCACCTTATGTACTAGAACTGAACATTGTAAGATAAAATAAAAATATAAGCTCCAAAAAATAAAAATAGAAAAACAGTTCAGACAAAACAATCCTTTTAAGAAAAGTGGTGCTTTCCTAAAGGAAAGAAACAACATTTTCAGATCCAAAACTACCACTCCACAAATGTGTGTGGCAAGCAGTCCACACAGAAACATTAAAAAGAAAAAAAAAATAAAAGAAAAAAAAAAAAGTTCCTCTCTGATTTTTTGATGTTGTTTTTTTTTTTTTTTTTTTTTTTTCTGTATTTTCAGCTATCATTCTTCTGATATTAGTCTCTCTCAGCTTTCTGACAGCTGTTTAATGTTGTTCTTCAGTCCTACCTTAAATTATGCTCTGCAGAAATCCACATCTTTAAATACACACATTCATCTGATGTAATGAATTTTACACTGAATTTCTATGTAATCTTCCTGATTTACATTCTTTTTGTTTATTTATTCTGACAGACAATTTAAAAGTAACAATACAATGCATATGACACATAATTTACAGTTTGACTGAAGGTAAATAATTTCATAGACTAAATCTGAAAGGGTTGTTGTTAGTATAGATCAGCCACATTTCTCTTTTATGAAAATTTTATATGTGTGGACATGGGGAATGAATTGAAACCTGTTGTCACACTTAGTTTATTCTTTTTTTCTTGGATTTTTATGAATGCCAACTTTTTTGGTTGGATACCAAAATAATTTATTAATGGCATGTTCTTTTTGCAACAAGAAACTGTTGTGCCACTAGAGATCTGAGTAGTACTTAATTAAATTTCTGTTTGGGATAGCATTGCTTTCCTAAGCATTTGGATTCATTTACCTGTATAGGAAAACCACTGGGACATGTTCCCACTGGAACAAAACAGTAATATCTGCTATTACAGCCCAAGTTCTCTGTCCATTCTCCAAATGGATGGAAGTTTAGAAAATAATCTAAATTCACTATCCCCTGTACACACACAGAATCATAAAACCATAGAATGGTTTAGATTGGATGAAACCTTAAAGATCATCTAATTCCAAACTCTGCCATTGGCAGGTACACCTCCCACTAGACCAGGTTGTTCAAAGACCCATCCAACCTAGCCCCAGCACTTCCAGGGATGGGGTATCCACAGCTTCTCTGGGCAACCTGTTCCACTGCCTCACAACGTTCTGAGTAAAGAATTTCTTCACAATATCTAATCTAAATCTACCCTCCTTTAGTTTAAAACATTTACTCCTTGTCCTACACTCCCTGACAAAGAGTTTATCCTCAGATTTCCTGTAGGCCCTTTTTGGAAGGCAGAGCAACATAGAGGCAGAACAACATAGAGCCTTCTCTTCTCCAGGCTGAACAACACCCAACTCCCACAGCCTGTCTTCATAAGAAAGGTGCTCCAGCCCTCTGATCATCTTCATGTTACTCCCTTGCGCTCATTCTAATAAGTCCATGTCCTTCTTGTGATGGGGCCCCCAGAGCTGAACACAGTACTCCAAACGGGGTCTTACAATAGCAGAGTAGAGTGGGAGAATCACCTCCCTTGACCTGCTGGACATGCTTCTTTTGAAACAGACCAGGATATGGTTGGCTTTCTGAGCTACAAGTGCACATTGCTAGGTCATGATGAGCTTCTCATCCACCAGCCTGCTCAGGTCCTTCTCCTCACAGCTGTTTTCAATACATTCTCTGCCCAGCCTACATTTGTGCTTGGGATTGCCCCAGACCAGATGCAGCATCTTGCACTTGGCCTTGCTGAACTTTATGAGGTTCGCACCGGCCCACCTCTCAAGCCTGTCAAGGTCTCTCTGGCTGGCATCCCTTCCCTCCAACCACACCACAGAGCTTGGTCTCATCAGCAATCTTGAACCCACTGAGACTGAGAGACATGAGACAGAGCAGAGTAGAGCAGAGCAGAACTGAATCTCAGCCAGATGAGCAGAGAAGGAATGTCAACACCATCAGACAAGCAGGTTTATCATCATGGTACCTGTACATAACAACCCTAGAGGAGTTTTCCTTTCCAAGTACAGCTTGTGTGTGTGCTTGTGTGTTTTATCCTTCAAAGTGAAAGATAGCATGGCAACAACAGCACAGAAGGAAGTAAAACACTATGTGTTATTTTGTTACTCAGTGCTGTTTTCATGATAAACATAGAATGTGGTGCACAACAAAATTATTACTTTCATAGGTATAGAATTACCTTTAGGGATTTCAATTAGCAGCCTTTACATTTAGAGCTCAGAACTGAATAATTTTCATTGATTTATTGTCCCATGTATAAACATTATTACAAAGAGTGGGTTTATTATATTTAGTTACCATGTATTGCAATAATCTATGCCATGCTGCTAAGGCTCCAGTTTTTCATTTCTTAAAGAAAAAAATATTATTTTCAAATCTTGGGGCACAAAAATTAACAGCCAGATGGCTTAAGAAGTATGTATAGACAATTACATAAAGGTTTTATTCATCTACTTGATCTCAGAGATACTTTGTTTATGATAATCAGGATCCCTGGTGAGAAATTAAAAGAAAATGTTCAAAAATGTACATGAATCAATATAAAATTAACTTATTCTGATCTAACAACAACAACAGATATTTATGTTTCTGACCTTGTTAATGTAACTGTTATATGTGTTAATGTAATATATAAGAAAAAGGTTTTTTTTTTTATTTTTTTTTCTGTCAGAATTTCTGTGGGGTATCTTGACTTAAACTACTCAACAAACAAATATACTTAATTTCAAAACCAATTATAATTTTGAAAAATATATTTAATAATGCATGACCACACACCAATAGATTTAAGTTTATGCCTCTAAAGAACGTTAGAATATATTGATTTTAAACAGGAAATGAAAGTCCAAAAGCTCTCTAAATACTAGCTGAATATAGAGACATCTATGTATTACAATATTTAATTCTTCATAGTTTTTGACTGATAGAGTCAAATCATTATGATAATGTTGGCTGTTTTAATTATTTACTTCTACTATTCCTACCTTTGCTGCTATTTTCCCCAGATTTATCATCATAAACATATATATATATATATCAATTCTTTTCTCTAATAACCTTGAATGTTCAGAAACAAGAAAGTAAAGTGGAAAGAAAGAAATGTGAAAATAAATATATATAATTTATTTTACACTACATGATGTTTAATCTAATCTCATAATTTTTGGCTCCGTTTTTGATAGCAATGTTGAAACTGCCAAAAATAGATTGAATTCTATTTGAAGGTTAAGGGAGGTAGGTTGTATCTTACCATCATTTTAGTACCATCTTATAAAATATGCAAAACACTAATCCTCTGATGATTTCGTTATATGTAGTCATTTACAGTGTCATTCAGCAAGCTTTAATAAGTATAAAATTTTGCACATTTAAATAGAAATATCCCTGACTATATTGTTTTAAGAGAGATCAGAATAATGTTTAATTTATAATCTTTATCTTGTCCAGCTTCTTTGGTAGGTCAACAGTCTGCATAATATCTTTTTAATGGCATAAATTGATGGCATAAATAGTGTTAGTGGAGCTTGTTAACTTGCTCTGTTACATTTTTATCTATATTGTGTAGACAGTATCGTACAAGAAATTATTACATATGAGCGCAGAATCAACATTAAGAGGAAATACTAACAGTTCAATGTTGCTTTCAGTAACGATGATCTTGCAAGGATACTTGTCTGCATTACCTGTGTAAAATAATCAAACATGAAATGATTTACTGGACTAATGAAAAGCTGAATGAGACCTGCGTTTAGCAAATTGAATTACAGAGGATATGGCAGGAAAGGATTAATGAGGTTTAAAAGGTTAGGAAAGACCAGGGGATACTGACACAAATCTTCAACTAAAGCTGAATTTTGCCCTGAAGACAGGGTGGGAAGACAATCTTTTACTTCAAAGTCCCAAAGCATCCTGTGGGATAAGGAAGCCCTCCAAAGAAGTTGATCAATATATTTTAATACAGAATTTTCCTACATCTAGAATTCAAGCTAAAAAATGCATCAAAGCTTTTCTGGTAATTTAGCACACCATTAGTAAAGATCAGAATCTTTCCTTTGATTTCATTACCTTTTTGAGAGTAAAAAGCAAAAATTTTTGAAACTGTCCTTTTTTCTCTGTTCAGGTCACCTTTAAAATCCATAAACTATAATGAATAACAACCATCTATTACCATCAGTCTTGGAAAATGCATGGCTTACACATAGGTTTTTCTTATACCTTACTACCCTCCTTCCACAGTGCAGTGCTTCATGAAATTATTACTGCATTAAAAACAGTTGATTGGTTGCTGTGCTCTTTTCGTATCTTTAATCAGAAAGTTGATTTCAGAAGCATGAAGGTACATACTGTAATATATTCATCTGCCAGAAGTTGTCATAACATCATCTAATAAATGATTTTATGCTGACGGTTGTTACAGCCCCACTGCTTGAGTACTGGAAGATGAGGGACTGAAGCACCAGGAGATAAAATTGATTTTTTACCCTTTCTGGTAGATAATAATGCCTAACATCCATCTTAACTTTTAAGATCAAGGCTAGCAGCTATGATACATCTGAAGGGGTAAAAAAATCCTTCAGATCAATATTATACATTAAAATGCAGCTGCATGCAATCAGCATCAGAACTAGTACTGTGGGTGCAGTACAAAACTCGTAACATCAATTTAATACTACTCTTCTGGGAGTTAACGTGAAAACATCCCATTGCAGACTGCCAAGTTATCCTTTTACTGAATGCCTGAAATTTTAGTCAAATCACACAGCTCAAGACAGCATTAGCTGGGATGTGGGTTCACATGCTTACATAAAAGTTCTGGTAAAAATTGTCTTTGCAAATCTGTGTAGCTGTTTCTAGTCAATGCCTAAAACATACAAATTTGCTTCCAAAGTGCTCTGTGCTGTCATTAGAAGGGTCATCAAAAACAGGGCACAGGTCTATATACCACATCTATTAATTTTAAGAGGTTCTCATTTCCAAAAATTTTAGTATAAACTCTTTTTATGGAGGCCCATTGAATTATCTTGGCAAAGTACAACAACAGACTGATAATATTATAATAATATAATAATATAATATAATATAATAATATAAATAATATAATATTATAATTATAATGTCAAGTTGAAGGTCTTTCTCTGCAAAAATCAATGTGTCATACTCACATGTCTTTTGGGTTGATCATTCTGATGCAATGCACAGTCAGCTATCTCCCTTTCCACCATGAGCATATGTCAGGCTGGACTGCATGTCTAGTTAAAGGGAGATGACAACAGCCAGCACTCAGAGGCAACAAACTTTGAGCATCTGTGCCTACATTTGTTTAATACTTTACTCCCATTGTCACACTTTCTGTGTTTATATAATGTTTAATGACAGGTAAAGGTTGCTGAAATACAAGTTATAACAAAGCTCTTGCATCTTCCCAGGCAAGTATCTGAGATGCTTACCCAAAGCCCTTGATCTCTGCTTTTAGAGTTTATTTGCTGTTCACCATCTGTCACAAATCACTGAGGGCGCAACTGTGGCCTCAGGCCTCCTCTGAGTCAAATAGGAACCACACGTATACACCCAAAAGAGGAATTAGCCCTGTTTATTCTGCAGCTAGCAAGCTCCCTCCATGAGTTTCTTTCTATAAAAATAATAAAAAATAAATAAATCACTGAATGAATTAACAACTGAATAAAGTGTCCTTTATGATAGGAAAGATATAATGTATTTTTATACTGTTATGATTTTTCACTTTCCTTATTTTAGCTAACTTGCCCTATAACTCAGGACTTGGCTCTGACTAAAGTATTCTAAAGCCACTGCTTTGTTTATTTGCTTAGTCTTTGAGTTCAGCTGAATTTCCTGCTGTGCATGGCAGTAGCAAGAGTTGCAAAATCAAGAAACCAGAACAAACCAAATAAGCACACAATCTGATAAGATGACTTTGATTTTCAGGCGTTATATTTTGTCAGTCTTTTAAACAAATATAAAAAATAAAAATAAAATAAAATAATGCTATCTGCTAACATAAATTGTATATGTGAGTAGGGTATTTTGATTTATTTGGCCTATAGCTGTAAACATATCAAACTGAAAAATAAAATATATGTTATTTATGTGTATCTGGGAAAAGTATGTTTGTCTCTGCTGGTGATATATTAACTAGAACAGATCAGAAGTGTTGTGACTTAATACATTTTCAATGAGAAGTGATGATTTATAAAAAGCAAAACCTTGCAAGACAGTTTCTATTAGGGAGGTAGAGATTTGTGTAATCAGTATAGGTTGATTACCCTTAACAAACATGTTTTAAATTAAGAAAACTGAGGCACAAGAATGTTAAGTGACTTTACCAAGTATCTCAGACCAAGACTTTAAAATAAAGGTTAGAAATTCATTTTCCACTTGATGAGAGCATTGATTGAAGATACAGGGTAATGATCAAACAATTATTTAACAAGTGACAAAAACTAGGGCTATAAAAAAGTAAAATCTAATCTCATTTTCCAATGATAATATTAAAGTAAGGAAACTGTCTTTTTTATGAAATCAAAACATAATATTACTGAGCCTTTACTTGACGACAAGAGTAATAAATTTCTAAACTCACTGATAAAACTCACTGAACTTCATCTAAATTTCTAACATATTATTTCTTTCCACGGTATCCCAGACAGTAAGAGGAAAAAGTTAAGAAATTGTCAGGATGACTTAATGTTTCATGTTTCATTGATAAAGATTATATAGTCTACAATAAATAAATAAATAAATGATCCTAATTTACATCTGAAGAATCTTAGCAATTGACTTGACCTGCCTATAACATAACCCACACCTAGTTAATGACAAAGATAAAGCTTCGAATATCTCATTCTCAGACTGCTGCCTTACTGCTACACTGCTGCCAAATAATGCAAAAGAAATTCAAGCTGCCATTTAGCATGAAGTGGCAAGAAATTTAGCCTTTGTTTCTTTCCTTAAATACTTATCTCTCACAACTTTCCAATCATTCTCTATGCAGCCTTACATATTCTAGTATCTGACATTCAGCCCTTACTTTACCAAGTTGATTTCACAAGGTTTGCTGGAGAAGTGGTTATGTCCTGTTTGGTGTGAACAGGTTCTTCGCCTAGAAGTGAATTTTAGCATTGTGACACTTGAGTTAGACATATCCTTGCCCTGTTCCATGTTCCATGCAGCTGAAGGGCTGGGGACTCACACTCACAAGGCGATCTTCTAAGTGCAATTGCTGTCTTTCATTTGTTTTTTTGTAGTGGTTTCCCTTTTGAGTTGTTAACATTCTTTCAACTTCCTGATCTTTAAACTACAGCTTCAGTGTCCTTCAGAAACTGGGATCTTCCCACTTTCTGTGTCTTCTTTTTCTGCATTGATGAGGGTTACTCACATAGAACTGCAAAGGCATCAGAAAGATTAGACTCATAAGGAAACAATTACCTACTCCTACAATAGTATAGAAAACATTTTCCTATTAAAGATTAGGGCATTAACAGCTGCCTGGAGAAAAATAAATAAATAAATAAATAAATTAAAAAATGCACTAAAAGTAAAAGAAAAAAGATTGAGTACATGGCAAGCAGACAAGTGAGATAATATATTGTATATATATATATTAAAACAAGGTAGCACAAGGGAGAACAGATTTTTGTGGCAAGATCACAGGTGGAGACAATATTCCTGTGACCACTTTAGTCTGTTTAGTCAGTTGCATTACATTTTCTACTAATTGGAAACAAATTAGTACTGTCTGGAGAAAACACTAAGAACATTGAACTCTACTCTCCTACTAGAATATGTCATACATATTATGTAGGAGGTTTTTAACATTTCCGTGTATAGCTATAATTTTTCCTTAGCATTTGATTATTTCATTTTTCCTCTGGGGCTCCACTTTTAGACAGACATTAGTCCTATTTGCAAATCTTGAACTGCTTTGAATTAAGTAAGTTAATTACAGTACAGGTAATGTCACTTTTGATAACTGCAGGGTTGTGTTTTGGAAGCTTATTAGAATCTTTTTATCAATTCTTGTTGTCTTTGTTGGATATCTAGTTTAAGAGAAGTGTTTGATCTACCTCATAAGCTTGATATTTTGTAAATAGCCTGTCTGGCTCTCAACCCATTTTAATTTAAATTTTTGTGTGGGTGGGTAGAAGACATTTGCATAAAACTCTACAGTTTCATTGTGCAAAGTCCTATTCGATATGAGATTGAGAAATAATTAAGATAAAATCCAGTAACATTCTTATGCAATGGGATCAAGTGGGTGTAACTGTGTGTCATAGCACTATCACGAAGGTATTTGAGGCATAAAGTCTAATGCCTACAAACTTCTTACCTTTAGTAAAGTCTTAACATTTTTATCCTTATTATTCTGTATTTTAAATAGAAGTGGTGTGAAAGATGCTGGATAGGAGATCATGATGGGAAATATTTTTAATTAATATACTAATGCAACCACTGCTTTATAAGTATGTTCATTATAGTGTTGTCCATTCTAGAGACTTTTTGTCTGTAAAACTATCCACTGCAGAATTACACCTTTTTTGCCAGATTTGATCTCTCTGACAGGAGTAGGCAAGGACATGGTTATTGGTATAACCATACCAAAATCAGGTCTTTTTCCAGTTTAGCTATGTATGGAAGGATTACTTAATTATGATTATTATTATATTTATTGATGTATTCTTTCATTCTTTTCAGGGCTTTGTGCATGTGTGTGCACACACACCTGTGTTTTGGTTGAATTGTCACAGTTCTCACAAAATGTAGCTAATGTATTGGCAAATATCCTCTGTTTGGATTTGGACTGCATTTTAGGTCATTCTTGGTTGTTTTAGGCAAAATCTTACCTAAGACTGTGTCTATTGAGGCTGACAGCATACATGTAACTAGTATTAATTATCTTTCTGTTGCATTTTAATTTTATTTTGCCTTATTCCATTTTTCAAGGCTACACTACACTACACTAGACTACACTACACAAGACTACACTAATTATTCACTTAATGTCTTCTGGCATTCACTTTTGTTTTACACTTGTGTGATCATTACAGACATCTTCAGACAAAATGTCTGGATGTTGGAAAGCTTATTCAAAAAGCTGAAATATACTTGTAATTTACTATCCAACCATGTAAAATGTCAACTTAGACAGATACATTGATATTAATGTATCAGTACATTACAGGGAGAGTTAATACAATAAAACTCCACTGCAAAGGTCTGCTTTTCATACTTGGGGCCAAGTTCTTAAGTAGACACTATTCCTTTGCCATCAATAAGAAGTTTCATTAGTAAAAGCTAGGAAATACCTGCTTTTAGACACTTACTTGAAACCTTGGCTCAGTTAAAGCTTTGACTTCAGCCATTCGATATTATGCATGAAAGGTTATTGTTGTCAGAGATTTTGTCTTTCCAGCATAAGGCCCAGGCTTATCCTTCTCTGCAAATTGCTGAAATCCTGTATGAAATTCTTGTTAGAAAGTCACTGTTTTGTTTATTAAGAGAAAGAAAAAAACTTTGTAAAACAAAACAACAAAAAAAGACGTTACAGTGTGGATTCCATCTGATATTCTGTTTGAAAAATAAGAATTTGGTCAAAATTATACATATTTACATACACCCCAAACTTTCAGTTATGTTTCATTTCTTTGCTACGTACAGGAATTTGCCACAAGTGTCTTAATTCAGACAGCAATGAATTCTTGATAAGATTCGCTAGAAAATTTGAAGTGAATGCCTCTTTTAAAACCAGAATTATAAGTCGTGACAAAAGTCTTAATTGACGGACTTTTAAATGGTGAAAAACTGTGGCACTGTAAAAATGCTATATAATTATATGATGAATTTTACAGGGCTAAAATATATCTTTTTTTTTTTTTTTTTTTTTTTTTTTTTTTTTTCTTACAGTCTCCTGCATAGTGGTGTGGGGAGCAGCACTAAGCCCCTTGTTTCCTGACCCCTGTACTGCATACCTCCGGTGGAATTGATGGGTCTCACACTGTTGAGTGCCAGGTTTTCAAACATGTTGTGTTTTCTTTCCCACGAGTTTTGTGACCAGTGTTGTGTTTACTCATATGCTGCCCAGACAGCAAGGGAGCTCCTTTGATAGACACAGCTTCTTTCTGAGAGTGCGGGGGTGGATCCTCCCCAATGCCTTCCCTCCACACATTTTTATATCCCTCTTAGTGTTTTCCCCTGAACTAATCAGGTCTGTCAGAGAAAAGAAGTTAGAAGTTCACATCACCTTAAACAACACAGTGAAAATAGGTTTTATTTATTTCCCCTGCAACCCTTTCTTGCACCATCTAGTACATAATTGCTGTCTAACTCTGATAAGCATGTATTTGCCACAATTTTTGAGAAACAATCCCTTTAAAGATCATTATAATGAGAATCAAAACTATTTACCATTAAGTTAGAGAGCGTGCTATTTTTAGACACAGAAATTTGAGTGCTTTCTGCTCTTTTGTACTCATGTTACTATTAGCATTGGCCAAAACTGTAGTTAGCAAAATATTAAATATTAATATTAAATATCATTAAATAGAAACAATAAAATATTAATCATAGTTTTCATTTTATGTGGTGTAATGTTGCTTCTAAGTGTTACTTTTAATTCACAAGGACTGCTTTATGGAGGGAAAAAAAAAAAAAAAAAAAAAAAAAAAAAAAAAAAACAGCAAGTTTCTCATAGTAAATTAGTCCAGGAAGGCTTGAAATATAATTAGAATCTCAGGAGGTTGAAATTTGTTGAAAAGGGGAAATAAATAGTACTGATCCAATATCATTACCAGCATAACTATTTCCACAGCAGGAGTAATATAGACAATATAATTGTAACTTAAAAAGCCTTACTACTAAAGGTAAAATATTTATTTATTTATTTTCCACCATTTATTTATTTATTTTCCTTTTGTTTTGTTTTGTATTCTGTGAGAAAGAGATCCTGTCTAAGTGAATTAAGAGCAAGTCTTACAATGACTTGCTCTAGACTTCTGACAATATCCTAGCATATGACCATCAGGAAAGAAAAAAAAAAGGAGACAGAAGCTGACACTAGATAAGAAACTCTTGATATTTTCAGCAACAAGGGCTCTTAAAACTTAACTTCAGCAAGGAATTTTAAGTTTCACAAGAATACAAAAAAAATAATAATAATTAATGAAGAATGAAGGAGAATAAATAATAATTATTATTATTATTTCAAGAATTAAAATTGAATTATATTAGAAGATTTTTATTTCCATTCCGTGTACCAAAAAAAAAAAAAAAAAAATCTCGACACGTTCTTTTCCATACCTCATAGAATTATTAACCAAATTGAAATATAGGTTTTATCTGGCCTCCAGGAAAGCTCTAAGGTACTTGTTTTTCTAGACTGTGGGTGGAATAACCTTCTTTAACAACTGAATCTGAAATGCAGCAGAATTGGATATGAAGATAAAAATCTTCCTTGAAGTGAAAAATGCTTGATTTCTTCACAGTATAGCTCTACAACTGTACAGCTAATCTATAGATATAGCTTCTTCTCTGTGTGTACAAGAAGAAATGCCATGTGATTCTCATTCACTATATATGGATTCAGTACAAAATTGAAACAGAAATCTCATAATGGGCAATACGTTCACACAGTAGGCAAAATTAGGTTTGCTACTTTTTAAAGCTCTTTAGATTTAATTCAGATTTTAAATACACACTTTAATATTTGGATTTCGGTATAAAAGCAAAGTATATAGTTCCATTCGTGACCTAACTGGTCATATTTTCTAGTATGTATTATATTTTTTTCTGCAGTCTGTAATTTCTAATGTACCATCTTATTTGCACTCTGCTCCAGAAATTTGACTCCATGTTTTATTTCATTTCTTCACCCTATCTGTTTTCATTGGGAAGGAAAAGCATTTTAACTTTCCTCTTTTTTTGAGTTAGACTTAAAATGGAGAATTTTAAATCTATCAGTTATGGGAGGATAAGCTTCTGATGATAATGATAAACAGATGTGTTAAAAATGATATGCAGAACTGGTAGACTTCCTAGCTTTTAGGTTTTCTGACATTTCCAATAATAATACGGTCTTTCACTTCCTTGTAGCTTTAAATATTTGTGTTTAAGACACTGATTTCTCTATTTCTCTCTCTCTGTTTTCCCCCCAACCCCCCATGAATGGCACTAAAAATAGAACAAGTCTTTTAGAATATGGACCTATTGTGTAAGGTTTCCAAAGCAATAATTCTGATTTTTTTAAAGGTTTTAAGA
Organism: Oxyura jamaicensis; assembly: GCF_011077185.1. Lineage (NCBI taxonomy): Eukaryota > Metazoa > Chordata > Aves > Anseriformes > Anatidae > Oxyura > Oxyura jamaicensis. The sequence continues at coordinate 35,384,044 of NC_048897.1, forward strand.
TGGATCTATTTTTTTTTTTTTTTTTTTCCAATAAACTTTCAATGTAGTTCTTCTTTAAAGAACACAGCTTTCACTTTTGGCCACTTTGCCTTGCATTATTTTGCTAGATCACAGCTTTCATGTGCTTGGTAAACATTTTGTTGCACGAGCTACTTTCCACCCTTAAGATTGCTGAAGATTGCTTCCTGGAAATCACATCTCTGTATCTGATCTATAGAAAACTAAGAACATAGGGAAATTTGTGTTTTGGATGGCCATCTAGCCCTGACCTCTAAGGCAAAGCCCTATGACATAAAAGTCACCTGCTCTAAAGCCGTCAGTTGTGCTTGGAATTTATGAGAAAATTTGAACTAAATGGGAGGAAAAGAGATCCAATGATCCACTGCACCCTCAGTTCCTTCCCTTTGTATATTATGACAAAAAACATTCATTCTCATGTGCTGAGCATGAGAATGCTCTTGCTTTTTCTCTGACCTCATTCATGTTACAGCATTTTGTGATGACACAAAAATGAGGGCCTCTCCATGTCACATGCTGGTTGTAACCTCGCTGCTCTTGACTGGTCATCCAGGCTGGCCAGCCACCAACCTGATGGTCACATGAGCTGGACAAGGGAGGAAGGAAGGTTTAGCCAGCATAAAAAGTAACAAGTCTAATAACAATTTTGCAGAAATGTTGAGCACAGATGCACCTATTATATAGTGAGAAAAAAATGAACAGCACAATAACAGAAAATGCTCTGAAAATAATCAGTACCTGAGCATCCAGAATGAGCAGATACTACCCCTTGGCTCCCTGTCACTGTTCACCATTGTTAATATGAGGGTGATTATTGTTTCTTATCTCCTTGAATTTAAGATAATGTGAAATAATTCATCAATATTAGTTAAATACTGAGGTACTCAATTTTCTTCTAAAAGAAAAGAATACAAATAAAGGAACTTTGTCTTAATTATTCTACAGTAATTCAGTTATACTGGTAAGAATTTAAGTATAAAAAGAAAACAAATAATTGCTTCTTATAGTACCTCATCCATCCTTGGCAGTGACTAAGGCATTATGGGATCATGAAATCCAAAACTGCATAATGGATGTGCCTAAGCAGCTAGAATGATTTTTTTTTTTTTTTCTTATTTTTGACTCCTTGACTTTGCAACACTTTTGCAATCACTTTTTAACACAGTGTGAATATGGAAATGTACCCATGTGTGCACCTGTATTATAGACTATGCTATACTTCTGTCAATATTAGCAATGAAAGTTGTTAATGATTGCACCCAAACTTCATTATTGAAAATGGGTTATTAGAGAATGTAATTAGATGCTGGTTTAATTAAGGAGTGTGCACCAAAGGATGAGTTTGTTCTGTTCAGTGCAAAGCATTTCAGCTTCTCTAAACATTGTTAAAGTGTTATCTTTTCCTATTTTGTGAGAAAGACCAGCATCACAAAATTTCTGCAAAGACTCTCAGTTTGCAGTTACACACTTACATTGTAATTACAGAAATGCAGTTTCTTTATCCTATTCCCTTCTTTGTCTGTCATTCTTAACTTCTTTCATAAACAAGAAAACAAATATCTTAACTTGTTCCAACTCTTAAAAGCACTCCAACTATGGGATTTGGCACTAGCTCATATGAGTATATGATTCCTGGTTTTAAAGCGAGAGAGCTAGCCCCACCAGAAGGAAGGAAAATAAATAAATAAAATAATAAGAAATTATTGGCTGATTTCTTGGATTCCCTGAGCAGAGGTGAGAGATGAAAATCTCCAGTGACTAGATAATATATGGAAACATGCATTTATGGAATTGATTCCTGAATGCAGTGATGATAAATGAGATCCCTAGCATGATGGGTATTTAAAATAATTCCAGTTAGTCTGAAAGCAGAAGTTCCCTTTGTTATGTCTTCAGCACAAATACAGACTATTCAGATGGGATGAGGCAACATTCCAGAGCAGATTAGCACGTTTGGTCTGCAGTACTTCATAATCTTGACTTATCATGAACTCTGTGAACTCAAATTCTGCTAACACTGTCACAGAATCACAATGAAGAGAACACAGCTCAACATCCAGAAGCTTACCAGGGTTTTAAATAATGCTCATTTTAACTGATTTGGTAGTGGGATATTCCATATATTTTATGCATGGTGAACCTATTGAGCTGGCAAGGTTGCCATTGTGGTTAGGCAGTAAGGAATTATTTTATTTTTAAAATACCGTGATTTGTGTGTATGTGGGTGGGTGGAAGGGTGGGTGTGAGCAGTTGTGGAAGACTGCATGCATATGTAGACACAACAATGTGATAGCCAAAGCCAAGGCAATTTAATGGCTTAATGGCTTGTTTTTTTTTTTTTTTTTGTTTGTTTTGTTTTTTTTTTGTTTGTTTGTTTGTTTGTTTTTGTTTTTGTTTTTGTTTTGATTGCTTGTTTCTTTGTTTTTCCTATCCTTAGGATTTTTATTAGCTTTAGAGTCAAACAATATTGCCCAAACCAAAAGAGAAAAAAAGCATAAATCCACTACTACATTAGTTAGTTATTACCTACAGCAGATTCTTCAGGGTGGCTATTATGTATGCTTTTCCATTTGTATAGTTACTGGAAAAAGATGTTGCTGTTTCTGGAAGCAATGATAAAAATATATAAAAGGTGTAATCTTCTTAATAATATTTAGCATACACATTACTGTTGTGATCTTAGAATCTAAGGGAGAGCCTCTACTCTAACATAGAAATGGTTGGGTGTTCCTGACAGAGCACATAGGCAAGGCAGAATGCAGAAGGCTGTGAGGAGTATGCCTGTCTCCCCAGACACTGCCAGAACACCAATTTGTCTTAGTAAACAAGTCACAAAATGTATAAAAACTTTAAACTCTATTTGAAATGGTTTTATGGAGTTTATTATGAAAAGCAAGATTTCTTTCCATGTTCACATTTGTATAATTTCTTATAAATTAACCTAGGTTATCTTCAGACACATTTAAACCCTACTGTTAATAAGAACAATAATAAAGATTATCATCATTGAATATAGTTATCAGAAATACAAATAAATATGACAGATTTATTAATTATAATTTTAGTAACATTTACATTAACAGATTATATGTTTTAGTGTGCTCATCTCTTAAAAATAGTTCAGAACACCACCCACAAATCAGGAATCCAAAGTCTGCTTCATTTTAAGATGCTTTGAATTTGTAGCTAGTAATTGTATGATTCAAAAACCAAAACAGAACCTTTTAACATAACATTTATGGTCATGGGACTTCTAAGAGAAAAATAAAGTCTTCTGAAGCTAAGCCAAATCTAGCTAGGATTATCAAAGAACGTAAGGAAAACATGCAACTGTTCCCTATACCCTGAGGCACTCTGGAAAAGTTTAGTTTAAGACATCTCAAAGCGTATTTACTATAACAACATCCTAAAGATAGTCAGATAGATAGATATAAAATGTATGAAGTGCACTGTCACTTTCGACTGAACTTTGACAAATCTGGAAGTTTAGTTTGTTGTTGGATATTTATTCATATCACTCAGATATCTAGATAGGGAACTGAATTGGAAATATATGATAAAATCACTTTTCTGAGACTTCATGGATCTCTTTGTTCTTCTAAAATCTAAATCTAGCAGTCTTAAGGACATGAAAACCAAAACCAACTACAACCAACCTGTTAAACAAACCTGAAACACAGAAATACATTTCAGTTTGAATGATTTACTTTATTATAAGGGGAAAATATAAATGGAAGTAAGAACAAAAATAATGTTTCTATTAGAGAGTACAGTGCATCCTTATCTGCAACATTCTCAGTAGAGTCTGGCTCACAAAACTCCTGCAGACAGTAACACAAAAAAATGTTCATAGAAAGGAAAATGTGGCTCTGCCACCTCATCTACTAGTTCATAGCTACGTACAGACCAAGAAGATTATATTATAACCCAGACATGTTTAATTTTGTTCATGGGTTTTTCTTCACTGGTGCCAGGGTTTTATTTTATGTGAACTGTCTTCATCACAATATTTTCCAATAGTTATAATTCTATTAGAAACACATCTTTTTCACTTTAAAAAAAAAAAAAAAAAAAAAAAAAGGAATCTCAGAATCCTACTTTGACTTGTTGAAAGTCTTCTCGATCCTGACTTGTTACATTCTTGTGACTGTGCCATTTGCTTCTAGTACAGAAGTGTAAGCCAATCAGATCATCAGCAGAAAAATAGAAATATTGTTTGCTATATTGAAACTACACAATAAAAGAAAACCAGCGAGTATAAAGGGCTTTTAAAGATGGCTTGTTGTTTAAAAAGGACTGGCTCATTATAACCTCTATCCAAAGTTCTTGAAAGATAAATTAAATATTTTAGACAACATTTCTAAAGAAAGACAACTATTTTAACTTAGAAAAAATATTCTTTACTACCTCCTCATTCCAAAACATGAAGGTCTTGAACATTTAGTTTATTGTTGGCATTGCATAAATAATAACAAGCCTGTCACTGAAGTAAAACTATTCAAATGGCTCTAACTAGTTCAGCAGATGACAGAGATGAAGAAAATTATCTTTCACAGAAACACAGAATCACAGAATTGAAGGGGTTGGAAGGGATCTTGAAAGATCATTGGGTCCAACCCCCCTGCCAAAGCATGTTCCTTAGAGCAGATTGCCCAGGTAGACGTCTAGACTGGCCTTAAATATCTCTGGACCACGAGGGCAAACTGCTGGCTCATGGTCAACCTGTCATCCACCAGAATCCCCAGGTCCTTCTCCTCAGAGCTCCTCTCCAGCAGGTCATTCCCCAGCCTGTACTGAAACATCCGGTTGCTCCTTCCCAGGTGCAGGTGCAAGATCTTTGTTTAAAATTATTTAATAAGAAACAAATCAACAAACATGCTGTTATTTCCTGGTGACATGGGAAGTAGGTTCTAGCTACTTTTCTCCACATTGACCTCTCCAGTTTTACTGAGATCAAAGAGATAATCTCCTTGATGAGATATTGAGAGAAAATAAAATTTGGTGTGCATTCTCTGGAATGAACTCATTTTAAAACTTTTAAAAATGAGAATTTTTGTTCTTCTGTCTTTGACACAACTTTCTCCCTTCCCCATTCTTATACAGGCGTATTTGATTTTGGTTGGTTTTCAGCAGAGCTTTGTACATTCAACATCTTTTAAGGGTCTTGAGGATCTTCTCAGATGAAAATCATTAGAGAAAATGCAAGATACTAGTATTGCATTCCAAAACAGTTTAATACTGCGGGCTTTACATATGTACGTGTGTGTGCATATAGCTTATCATGAGAAACTCTCTGAAAAAAACATCTATTCTGAATATTTTTGTCCTTGATGTTTTTATTCATTTATTTTTTTATTCATGACTGTGTTTAAAAGAATGAAAACAAATTTCCAAACCAAAAATGAGATGAAGCATAGTAATGTTTGATAACTCTTTCTTTATCCAACTTTGTGTTTGAGTCAGTATGAGGCTTTGAGCTAATCATGATTTATCAGTCTGTTTCCTCATATATGTTATATACCAGAAACAGTAACTTTTATTTCTCTTGCAATGGTGTTGCAAAGATTGGTTTGTCTCTCTGGAGAATGTAGAGAATGTAAATACTCAAGAAGTAGTCACAAAATGGGAAAAGCCAGGCAGCTGTCAGAATGACTCTGCCACTATGGCAGAATCCCATACATCTCTCTTGAATTAAATGCCAATACTATTAGTCTCTCTGATCCAAAATTGCGTTGTCCCATCACTTTCCAAATGGATTTTCCAACTTCTGCACATCTCTTTGTTGAGAGAATGTCACACTGAGCACTTGCAATTTAAAAGGGAACATTCGTTTGCAATACAAGACCAGGAGCTCAGAAACGGTGTGTATTATATGGCTGATCTCCACAATGCTAATATGGCAGTAAGATCAGAAAAGAATTGCTGCAGTAAGTGAATCATGTCCAATGGAACACCTGAATAACAATCTCAGGGAGCTGGGTAAAACAAAGGGAGTTTTCCTTTAGAAGCACATTTGATTCTGTGTTAATGCAGGATCTCACTGAACTCCACCCACTTGCTACTGTATGCATTTGCAAATCTCTCTACGTTCTATTTCTTTATTTAGATCAGGGGATTCAGTATATTCTCACCCTTACAGAAATGTCATGAATAGGAAGAAAGCACACTTAAAAGCCACTGAAATGAGAAGAAAATAAAAATAAAATAAAATAAAATAAAATAAAATAAAATAAATAAAATAAAATAAAGTAAAATAAAATAAAAAACAAGCTTGTAGCAGTGGATACTTTCTTATACTTCATGTATATGAGAATTTTTCATTTTTCCTAATTACCTGAGCTAAAGAATAAGCACTGCTATTCTAAGCAGAGGTTCATGTGCAATTAAAAATGTACCTGTGGTCAAGGCATTTTTGGTCTTCAGACCTTGGGATCATTGATCTTTACCACATACATGAGGGTAACTGTTTTTTAGTCAAACAGTTCATAACTAAAGTGTGAATTTTGAGTGCACTTGTGGATTTCCTTTCAGGTTGTATGAGAGACTTGATAGAAATTTGGACAATAACGCATCCATGTGTCTAATATTAATGAACTGTTAATCCTGAAGATACAAGACTGATAACAAAAAATGCCATTGGGATAGGCATTTACCTTTAAATCCTCCTTTACCTTTAAATCCTCCATCTACTCCTCCTCCCACCCATCAGATCAGCAATAACAGATGCAAAATGGAGCTTCCCAACTAGTTCAGCCTTTGTGATTTAGTACATACCTGTTTGGCTATCACTCCAGAGATAGTGCTTTCTTTACCATGGACTTCCATCTCTCTTCTGGGTAGGTTGAAGGACACTAATGTAATTTAGAGTGGGGAAGTTCATAGTTTGATTGACAAGTCAGAATTCCAGATCCAATAGTAATTAACTTAATTATGCTATCTTGTGTCTATACTAACCTATACCTAACAAAAACCTACAACAGTTGTTTGTGTGTGTTTGGGGTTTTTTTTGAATGAATTACTTCACATGCTCTCCCACTGTTAGTCCTGTAGAGAACTTTTTCCTTAAAGAAAAAGTTTCCACCTATAAAATGAAAATAGTGATTTTCTGCTTGTACATATCTTTTTTTACATAAATAATGGACTTTCAAGCTACAAGTTCAGCACTTTTTAATCAGCTGGCAAGTTCATTTAAAAAAATGTATAACCATGAGATGTTAATAAATAATTATAATGAAAATAGCCCATAGTCAATCTGCTTACTGTGTAATGACCATAAAAAATCAATAATACTTTAATTGGATTGCTGAATTCTCTCTTCTATTAAGGACAGTAATGTTTGCTTCACAAATGGAAAACTGAAACTTACTTTTTTTGCTTGTTTGTTTGTTGTTTTTTTTTTTTTGTTTTCTCACTTTATTTCTTTGAAAATATGTCACGTGTATCTAAAACACACATAACAAGGGCAGTCACTATATTTTACATCATAATAGTGAAAAAAAATTGCTAAGCCCCTTTTCACTAAAGGCTCGTTGCAGGTGTTATAATTTCACTCTTGTAAAATAGCAAGTGGGAGGTATACATTCCTAGAACAATACCAACGGCTCATTCCAAAGCCTTAAGGAAGAACAGGAATGAAACAGGGAATCAAGTAAAGTCAGATTCAACAGTGGGATTTTTGTGCTATTAATTTGAAGTGTGCTATTAATTTGAACTTGATAATGTCTACTCTGTGCTCATCATCTTTGATACACGCATTTTCCGAGCAGCTGTCAGAACCCAGTGTCTACATGTCTACCCAGGTCCTGCCTGCCCTGCCAAGCAGCACGTCTGACATCCACCTTTAACTGCACCACCACGGGGCAGCAGTTTCAGTAAGTGGAAAGTAATGAATACACCAGACAGTGAGGAAACCTGGATTTTATTCACAAATTTAGCACCGATGGGGAGGGAGAGGAACAGAAGGAAAGAATTCTCTAGCTCTGTTTCCAGTTGTATTATTTATGAAGTATGTAAACTCTTAAAACAAAAACCTCCTTGTTTTTTAAGAACTGATTGAAGGAGCACACAGTATACCTTGCTGGAAACATTTAGAAATTTAGTGGTAAAACTGTAAACAACCATTTGCAAATCTATCATATATATATTGCAAATCCCACTGTATAAAATACATACAATCAGATACTTTGAATTTCTGAATTGTTAAGATAGATGTCCATGTTTCTTAAGGTACCAAATAGTGGCCAGCATACATGCTTTTAACCTATCATATTTTCATTTTTATTTCATGTTTTATTAGTTCTAAGTGGAATTGATGGTGCTACATGGCCATAATCAGTGAGACGTATATTCAGTAATAAAAATATCCTTCAATACTAGACTACATATGTAATATTAATATTTATAAAACATAAATATAAAATACAATTACAATGTAAAATGCAAAAATAATATAAAGTACAGCAAGAACCATCAGTGAGTCTGATGGTTCACTATGTCAACAGACTACGCCTTTAGGCCTACACATAGGCATAAGTGGGTTGCCTGCTTATCCTATTCCATAACATTTCTTGAGAAAGGCCAGATATGGCCAGAGCACACAGAAGTACAAACTGAATAAAAGGAGTTACTCAGGTTAACAATATTTAAACAAAATTAAATCAGAGGTCAGAACAATAAAATGAACAGCATTATAATTTTCTCATATCTGCCTACAATTTTGGACCTAGAAAGTTACTTAATATATATGAGTAAAATTGATAGCTTTTAAATATTGTTCCTTGAAAAATGTATCACCAAATGACATGGCCTTCACCTTTAAATCTGAGGTGAAAATATAGATGTCTGTCTTTCATTAATCTTGCAAATGTATTTTGGAAATTTTGCTATGTTTTGGCTGGCTGAAGTTCCCTAAATTCCAAGAGGAAAGCTCCCTTTCCTGTCTTCTGCCATAAATAACATCTTTTTCTTAACGTATTCCACTATTCAGAACAGTTTCTAAGCCTGTTCAACAAAGCTGTCAGGGCAAATGAATTGCTCTCCCCTGATGTTTGTTATTAACAGATTGTATACTGATAGGATAATAACCTCTTTCTTCATACATGAAAGACATTCTTGTGAGCTGGATTACAACTTGAGATATAAAAGACGTGCTCTGTGGATAACTTCCAGGCTACTTTGCACCACATTGCTCTCCCATAATTTTGTGTTTGTTATCTTGAACAAGTGACAGTAACCACCCATCAGAAACTGAAATTTATGTAAAATGAGTACCACATGTATGATGTTTACTTCAGTCTGGGCAAAGCAGTGATGGATCATTATAGCCCATGGAGCTGTGTGTTTTAGACTGTGTGCAATTTAATATCAAGTACCATAACTTGAATATACAATCGCAAAAAAAGAGACGGGTATGAAAAATAAACCACTTGTCATATCATGCGTCAGTTTTTGGGGTGGTTATGTCAAACGAGGACTTATTTGTTTGTTTTAGTATGTTAAAGCAATCATTTTTCTTCTAGGGTGGAGAGCTGTACATGTTTTTAATATATGTAAGCTATTGCTACTCGTTTAAAGATTTGAAGAAGAGTGGCAAAGGTTTTGCTAATAAAAAAATAAACTCCCTAAGATCATTAGACAGTACAAGTGAGGATGTAAATGACAAATAACTTCAGCTAAAAGCAAGGTATTTCAGTATCAAAATACATTTCATAAAAGCTGGAAAAGATTAGTGTTCAGAGTTCATTTGTGATTCTTCTACAACACCAAAACATAAAGTATAAGCCAGCATGTATCCCCTCATTCATATACACCAGTAGCATTTTGTTAAGATTTATGAAGCCTTGCTTTGAGTATCTAAAAGAGACACTTAAATTAGGAATTTATTAAATCTATATTACTCTTGTAGTTAGTAGAAAATAATAAAAAATTCATCTTGAACATGAATTACAAGTTTAGAGTGTCCATTAACTATAATGGAAACATAGGGAATTTGCACTCAATTAAAGCGACAGAAATTATGTGTCAGTCCAGTTCTGAGCTGTGTAGGTGTCACTTCAGTTAGAGAAAAGAGATTTGAATCAAAATGTCGGGCAAAACTGGGGCGGGCGGGGGAATGTTGAAAAGTATACAGGCCAGTCTTTTTTTCTGTCAGATCATTTCTGTCAGTGATTATTGATGAACAACTGAGAAAGTGTTTCAAATACCTGGGGTTTATGGATCTATTTATTTTATGCATTAAGATGTTAATGATTATTTTATGTGTGCATGTTCGTTCTGTGAATGCTTCCACACTGGAATATTTCAGTTTAAAGCAGAAATCTTTAGAAATATGTGGTCCCAGCACCTAGTGAGAATTGTAATATAACTGTTTGTGTTTCTGTTGCACTCTGTATGTTTTAAATAAAATATTTTCTGTGATGTATTGTTTGTTCTTTCCAGTACATAATGCAGAATGTACTGAAATCAAAGACATTTTCCTATAACATATTTTTGACACTTACAAAATTCACTGTAAGAAAGCTGTAGGTCTAGCTATATAGATGAAGTTGTAGATAGATATATGGATGATATAAATAAATAAATAAATATTTAAAGGCAAATTCTTAAGAATCCTAACAGGAGATCCAATTACATCTTTCTATCTAAGTCCTCTTGGAAGCTCAGCATGGACAGCGTCAGAGATCTTATTTCTTTTTAGCATATTGATGTCATGTCTGTGTTTCTTATGGTATGTGGATGCAAACTTGAGGGATTTCTGCTTCATACTCTATTACTAAATGAGAATGTCAACATTAACACAGTTTGTTATTTATTCTAGGCTGTTGCTCTCTGAACTTCAGCTTTTACTGACAAAATATTAAATTCTAAATTCAGCATTTTGGGGAAAGCAATGAAGTTTAACTTTTGCAAGTGTAAATTTGAACAGAGAATATACATTCTGATGGGTTCCAGTTCAGCACCTTTTTTACATTAACCTTGATGTAAGTTGAATATGAGTAAGCATCCTCCTGAATGCAGAAATATGTCTGAAAGGTTGTCTTAATGAATTTTACAGACTAGGATCTCATCTGTTATGTTGTAATACAGTTTCTTTAACATCAATGATAATTTTCAGAGACTGAGCATTCTTCTCTTAGTCTTCTTTTATGATTATTTTCTCATTTCACGTATATGCATACAGTGATACACCATATATGTGTATACATAATTTTATATAGGCATGTCTGAATATATGTATTCATATATAAAATATTTTGTATGAAATAATGAAAAATAATGCATAGTTTCAGATCTATTTCTCTTTCATTTAGCTCTCAGAATATGACTTTATATGAGCTACAAATTCGAAGTCATCATCTGTTTTGACCAGCATATTAATAAAGTTTTATAAACTCTTTGTTTGGTAACCTTAACATTTCTGTGAGGAGCTTTAAAACTTTATAGGTGTAAAAAAAGGATTCTATGTTAAAAAATTAAACAACAGCAACAACAACAACAAAATTTAAGCTATTCTTCCATCAGTAAATAAAATCATCAGCCACCAAAGAACATGCTTTGACTTTCCAAACTTACTCTTTTCACAATTATTCCCAGAAGGTTAGAGGTTAATGTACAAAATTATTCTGCTTTCTTCTGAGGTCTCAAGAATTATGACCAAATTTTTCACCCAAAATTATATGCAAACGACTCTTTACTGATTTGATGGGGCACTATACATTTGGAAAACAATTTAATTGTCTATTCATAGGTAACAAATAGCACTACCATAATTATTATTTTTTCCACAGGTTTTTAAAACTTTATTCTGAGAAAGATTTTGGTGGGTAGCCAGTTTCAGTTTCTCTGTTATATAGACCATCAACAGCTTCCTTCTTGAAAAAGATGTTACAAATATGATCAAAGAATAAGATATGCATTTTGTTACTGTGTTGGTTGATAATGAAATCAGTAACATCGCTTTGAAGGGATGGATGGATGAATGCATCTGAAAGGAGAGATTTGATTCTATTTTCAAATCATGTGCAGGAACTGCATGTGATTATAAAGTTGAAAAGGTATGTTAGGACAAGAAAGGAGAGAAGAAGAGTTGAGTGCTCTTTAATAAAGACCAGCTCTCTCACTCCTTAGTACAGCAGAGAGATGATGAAGATGAAGTTAATATCCATCCAAACAGGCCTTCTGCTTTAACTTAAGTCTCATACTCTTATGAAGAGGCTCATAAGGAACTAGATGGGTATCTGAGCATTAGAAAAAGGAGTTTGAGTGCTGTGAAGAATGTACTACTGGAGGCATCCACTATACCTCTGACTTGATAAAGGTCATCAAACATTAAGAAAATGGTTACTATTGCCAACAGCATTCACATGAATACCTAGTCTCTAATTTAAGAGAAAGAATCAATATGCCATTACACACAACATATTTACACGAATTGGTAAACTATGTTTTGCTAAATACATTCCAGATCTTGTACATCTAAAAATTGACTGCCTGTTATAGATGGACAACATTTGAACTCTCAAAGGACGAAGAGCTGCTTTGTCACACCAGCAGCATCACCACAGCAATTTATAAATCAGACAATTCTGACAAGATTTCCAGCATGGGGTTTAGATAGAGTTGAGTAATGCAAGGAAATAAGGCAATTCTACACAGAATTTACTCTGGATTATCCTGGATTATTTACCCTGAAGGTACTCACCTTAAAATGTATAGATTGTACAGGCAGACAGGAATTTTAGGTAATCTATCTGGTCTGTCTTTTTTGTTAACTCAGGCTTCACAGTTTAATTTCTTTTTTTCTTCCTAAATTAAGTATTTTCTATCAGGAATGGAAACAGGAGTTAAAAGGATTTATTATTTACCATCATATAGGAGTTAAATGCAGATTAAACAGAAAGTGAAGTATGATTGCTGAAAGGGTTAGTCACTTAAAGAAAAAAAAATGTACTAAAACAACACTTTTGAGTGTTTTCCTCATTCCTAACTCTTTTGTGCTTGTTACAGATAACTGACTTTGTCATAGCTGCCTAAGATAGCATCATAGTTCATATTGATAAATCATGATTTGTAAACAGATGTGCATACCTTCTTTCAATCCCATCTCTCCTCAGACTATGAAAAGCTGCCTCCGCATAACAATGTAATTGTTTAAAATCTGTCTGTTTTTGAATGGGGTTCACTCCAAAAGTGAGAATTTGTTTCAGAACATAAAAGTTTTTCCTCTTTTATCTGATAGATCCACGACAGATATATATGGATTATCTTCAAAAATTAGAAGGAGAAAAAAAAAGAGACATCTCAAACCTGACCATAGAATGTGCACTAAAAACATCACCTCAAATAATAATTAATTTTCACCCTGAAAGTCTGAAGAAAAAAGTGGAAATAATGAGTGGAAAAATGTGGAATAAAAAGTGGAAAAAATAAGAATCCCAATTTTACCCCTATGAGACTCCCGATACTATCAGTGGAGTTCTGCTGTACACAAGGACTAGGAGTTCAGCCCAGCACATCTCCATCTGAACACTATTATGGGTAAGAAGAACCATCCCCTAAAACATTTTTATTTTTGCTAGAGCTGAGCTTCAGTGAAGATTTTATACTTTGAGTTTCTGTAACCCTTGGCCACAGTCTGCTAACCTCTCCCTCAGGCTAGCCCATTTTTTCTCTTGTCCCTCCCTACATCTTCATGTTCTCCTGGCTGAAGTCCCAGGTACATGGTAATACTCTGCCAAATCCAAGTTCAGGGCAAGGACACATCTCACTTCCAAAAGAGGAAGAACATTTCAAAAGAGGAGAGAATCTTATATCAGGAACCTCATCATCAAAGAAAGCAAAGACAGTTGCATGAGTAGCGTTACAGTTAAAATAGTCTTTCCAGTCTAAAACACCTGCTCTTCAGGATTCATACAAAACATTTCTAAATCTCAACACCCCTTCAAGTCTTCAGGGGATTTAAAAAAAAAAAAAAAAAACTCCACAATGAAGAAATTGTACAAGAACACCTAATGAAGTAAAATACTGTGATTTTACAGAGAAATGTTTTAATATAATAAAATACAAATAGAAGTTACATCCAAATCGGTATTAAAAGTTCCCCCTGCCCAATCTTTGATTTAACCATCTAGATTTGTCAGAGACACGTCACTTAGACATTGTATTAGTAATGTTTGGTGTGGTGCATTTTCTTCAGCTAAGTCATCTTTTCCCTCATGTTTCTTTATAAGCCTCAGTTCCTTTTGGTAAAACAAATGCTAAATTATACAAGCACGGTATAATGATGTTTTATTGCAGAGAATATCACTGTTATTTAGCTATAAACATTCTTCCTTCATGTTTAACAGAAACCAATTAATCAGAAATAGGGCAAAGCAACAATCTTGTTTTATGTTTTTGTCAATATTGAGAGCTTATGCTGATAATATATCTGTGGCTAGTTGCAGGCTGCACTTAAATCTGTGCTGGCCTGCCTAATCCTCTTTTGCCCAAAATGTACCACTGCTGAGAGGCTAAAGATAGAGTCATGCTGAGCTGCAAAGTATGATGTGCTGGAGCAGGTGGAAACCAGGATTAGAAGGCTTTCAGCAGCCCTGGGAAAGGCCCAGCTCTGAGGCATGTCCAGGCAATAGATGCAAAACAGGACTTTATTTCCCTTCTCTTCAGAGAAGCCACAGAAAAACCCTACTGCTGCTTCTGGATTTGCCAGGGTCAACATGGATTTTATGAAGTGTGAATCAGCATGTTGTGGCCTCTACTTGCTTGCTTTCCTCTGCTTCTTTTTAGCATTCCCCTATTGACAGCCTAAGTATTTATCCTAACAGAAGTGAAAAATCTCTTCAGAGTCTCAGCATGAACTGGAATTAGAGAATCCAGAGAGATCAGTTATCCTGAGCATTGTTCACACTCTGGCCGTATCCCAGACTCCAGCATCCCCCTTTCCTTGTGCTCTTGCTGCTCGTCTGTTTTGGAAAATGTATGATTATTTTGCCTTGTGGATGATGGTATGATGTGAATACATCAGATCTGGTGGGTATTTGTTTAAAAATAAAAAATAAAGATGTTCTGCCTTATGCTAGCCTGAACTGGATTCTTTCTCTGTCCATTAAGTCATTGCAAACAAGTTGAAGTCCAACTACTTCAAGGACTGTTTAGTGTACTGAATAAACTCCCTCACTGGTCTTTAGACCTCAGTGATGGAAAGGCAGATGCATGATGCAGATGTTTATTTGAACTTTTTAAATGCATTGCCTTATTTGGCAACATTATTCTTAGCTGCTCTTTAGACTGAGTACAAGATCAGAGAGAGAGCTAACAGCTGCCACACCTAGTGCTTCTGAATGAGTGAGCAGTTATCTGTCTGCATCCTTCTGAAGAGAGATACATTGAATTCTCCCTATGTCATTTCCCCATTGAGTCATTCACCTATTGCTGAAACAGTTTCTTTTGCCTTTTGAACTGCCTAGACCATATTTCTTCTTGATAGATGTGGTGTACAAAGTGCAAAAGAGGAAATAAACCACTACAATGTCTTTGCATGCACAAGGTAATAAGGCACATGCTGATCAATGCACTATTCACTTACAATAGAATGGTGACAGACGTTTGAGGGTTAGATGAGGGTATACTTATGCATTCCCATGCGTTCTTAATTGCTGCTATTAGGTCATAAAAGAAAAGGTAGTCTGGAGTTCTGAAGTTTTTCTACAAGAACCAAGAGTTTGGAGTCTGATGGGCCAGTCAAAATTCCCAGCTCCATGACATTCAAGTAATGGATGTTTCAAGGAATATCAATAGCCTGACAATCCAGATGGATTCATCAGAGGAGTGCAATAATGTTTATTTCAGTGTTGGAAGGGATCTTTTTTCTCTTTACCCTTTCAAAAATAGCTTTAGTAAGAATAGTTTTAGAAATACTAGGACTTTTTACCTTACAAATCTGAATACAGTGCTTTTTCTTATCCTGTTTTTTGTTTGTTTTGTTTTGTTTTTCTAGGATAGAAATGTTCCATTGTTCAACTTTTGAGACTTTTGGGGAAAAAGAGGGACACAGAGGGTAGAAAAAGTGCAGAAGAATATTGCATATAGCATATGACTCCACAGGGTAGACACTATGGCTGTCATCAGAAATTGCCATTTCCTTCAGCATACTAGAAATGGAATGACTAATTTTCAGATGAAACATTCTCTGCATCCAAAAGCATAATTTGTAGGCATTCTATTGAATGCCTGAATTCTATTGAAGTGTTTCAGTTCTAAAAACCTGCTGTCGAACCATGACAGCATATGCCCATTTCTTTTGCAGTGGGAAAGTGAGAGGCTAGAGCTCCCAGCTGCTGTGTCTTGGTGCACTCTCACTATGTAAATTGCATTGCAGTGGAAACCTCAAGCATGACAGCACTAGGAGTTCAAACTAAAGGACATCCATTGTCTTTTAGGTTTCAGCCTTGACAAAATGAGGCTTGGAATCATGGGAATACCACTTCAAGTCAAGACTTACAACTGTCTTCATGGTTTTACACAGCTCTGATATTCAAAAATGCCTGAACTTTTTTTTTTTTTTTTTTTTTTTCCTCTCTCTCTCTTTCCCCTCTCCATCGTTCTCCCACTCACTTTTAAATAAAAACCAAGCAAAGGAAGAATTCCCATATTAGCCTGTATATTGATGCAGAAGGGATCCCAAAACAGGAAATATATCATTAACAGTAGATTGATAGACATGCATCCTAGAAACCCATTAACTTCCTGACTTTTAAATGCTACAATGCTGACCTTGACTCAAGGCTCAGTGTGACTATCACCCTCTGTCTTAATACAGCAACCATACCTTCCATGAGATAGGTATGGATAACTGAGGAGGAAACTGAAGTGCAGGGCAGGATATACACACTTGCCTCAACAGGGAGAAGGTGAGAATCACAGAGCAGCATTTCAACCTATAGCTCCAGTTTCCAGGTATTACCTTCTAGGCTTACCCTTACTATTTTTTTCCCTTTTTCAGACACAAAAGTGAGAAAGATTATTTTATAACAAGACCATTGCTTAGGATGATATAGGAAAATAGTAAATCTTTTTGCCTTCCAGATATCTAGAAGGGCAAATATTTGGTTTACAAATCAGTTTTGTCAGTGATTTTTGTTTAGTCTATTGAGAGTGCATCATTTAAATCAAGTGAGAGGTCAGTACTTGAATACAGTGGGATTTTCCAACCAGACTTACAGAGAAATACAAGAGCTTCTGTCAGACTTTCAGTATAAACAAATTAAAACTTTCCTGAACACCCCTGAGGCAAATGATAGTATTTTTTAGTATCTAATCTTTATTATCATTGTCTTTGACCAGGCTAATCTCACTCTTTCCAAATTAAAATTATTATAACTAGATATATCCTTTTGTTTCTGGTATAATGAATTTGTAAGTTTAATTTTTAAAAATTAATTCCAGCAATTCTATTTTAGGCTGTGCATTATGGACAATTTGTAATCAGTTGCAAAAGATTAGACCCTGGGCACACTTAATGGGGATGTTTTAATAGTGCAGATGGCAAAACAGCCTGTGGAAGCAGGTCTGGTGGGCATTCTGCAAAAGCTAATTCAGTCAAAATTTATCCAAGATGACATAATGTACAATTGCTACACTGGGAAACACTATTAAAATTTCACACATTTAAATCTCTCCCTTCTCTTTTAATTAGAATTTTCCAAGAGAAAGTAGAGTCCATGTGTACCTCCCTGAACCCAACTGTAAAGGTCAAGGATAAACAGCATGATGCATCAGGTTCCTTTGTGCTCAACATGTTCAGGTTAAGAGGAATGTGTTAAAATGATTGTGTAGAAGAGACATGTCTGGGAATGAATTTTCATTGTGAACCAGCAGTGGCACTGGGATGTTCTGCCTGCACATGCACACCCACCCACGCTGCCTGTTACATTATTCAGTGTGTGTGCAGCTCTCCTAGGTACTGCAAGAGAAGTGAATTACTCTCATTCTTAGGCCTAAATTCTAATTCTCCAAAAGACCTCAAAGTTTTTATCTTATTCACTATTGAATTTTACAGGAACTGCAAATGAAATTGCTGAAAATGAAAGTAGAAAATGATTATGGATGTTACACAGAACTTGTATAGAAAAGGGCAGAAGTAATCTACCTTTATTCCGATATAGAGTTAAGATTAATTCCTCACCTCTTTACTTCTGGCCTGACTTTCTTCTGACTTTTGTATTCCTTACCACACAATGGACTAGCTTGGGCAAGAGATGTGGAAGGTGTGTCCAGAAAACTCTTTTGAAAACCACTCTTGAAGAAAATGTGGTGACTGAATTAGAAAATATGACTCTGAGCTTGCTGAGTGTAAGAACAGAACCCCAGTTTAGTACTTCTCACACTAGTTCCCCAGTCATGAGGTCATTATCAAAAAGTTTTTGGTTGTCTCCTCCCTCTTATTTATGGACAGTGCTTTTTGAATGTATTTTCTGTACTTGCAAATACTTACTGGATCAGGATATTAGCTTTATGAACAAAGATATCTATGCATGACAAGACTCCTAAGCAATTAAATAAGATTCTTAAAACATTGGAGCAGAGATTATAAGTGATGTCTGCTGCTTACATTTCTTAGAGAAAAGTGGGGTTTTAAGTACCATGCATATGATTACCTACTAAAACTACTGTTTTCATGCCTCAAGATTTCACAGAATCGTAATAAGAAACCAGTTCTTTAAGATAGGACCCTCTTCTTCATTTTTGTTAAATATATATATATATATATATATCCTTTAGGAGCTGTAAGTGAAAATACCTGATTAATAATCCAGCCCGTAATGCTATAAAAGGTGAAGAAAATGCCATGACTGTTCTTTAGGGAATGAGACTAGATTTTTAATTTTTATTTTTTTTTAACCCCTAGAAGGTACTTAACACACTGTAGCACACCAAAAATAAAGACAAAACATCTGATTTCACGTACAGTGTCAAATCTTATTGGGATGGCTTCAGAGCCAAATAAAAATCCAGAAGGGCAATGGAACACAGTGAACAGCTGAAACACAGTGCACGTCTATAAATCTAGCTTCTCCTATCCAAATACAAGCACTGTAAAATTTCTGTTTACAATAATCCACTTGATAGGCATTACTTAATCAAAGGGTACCAGCTGCGCTGTTTTAAAAGGAGCGGCTACATATTCAAGTAAGACGACAGACTTATTTTCTGTCTTTTTGAAGACTATGTTCCATTTATTAATATTTACATTTACTAAGCTGTTAAACTGCCAGCAAAGAAGTTGCCTTTAGATAAAGGAAAGTACTTTATGGTAAATGTAAAAAAGAACTATTTGTAAATTCATCAGGTTAAACTTGAATGAGATTGTTATTCCTGTGAATTAAATAGAAAAAAAAAATAATAATAAAAAAAAAAACATATCTAAAACTTCTGAAAGATTATAATTCACACATGAAGGAAGCAGGGATAGGTCAGTTCCAAAGCATGTTAATTCAGAAGAATATTATGCCCCACAGCATATTTCATCACACTAATTTAATCATTGGAAGTTTACTCTGTATTGCAATAAAAAAGATGACCCATTTCCTATGACTGTTTGCTTGTACTGGGAAAT
Source organism: Oxyura jamaicensis (assembly GCF_011077185.1). Lineage (NCBI taxonomy): Eukaryota > Metazoa > Chordata > Aves > Anseriformes > Anatidae > Oxyura > Oxyura jamaicensis. The sequence goes on from NC_048897.1 coordinate 35,403,674, forward strand.
GTTTTACTTCATCAGGGAAAAAAAAAAAATCAACTGGCTCTGAACTTTTATGCACAGCTCTCATAAAAGTGAGGCCAAAGAAGTTCAGTTGATTACTACTCTGTTAACTGAGAATGTGATTTCCATTTCTTTCCTCACCCAGTTGCTCCTGTTGGGCGGTATCCTTTAATTTGATGCTTGCAGGAAAATCTGAGATTTTTCTGCAGGCTGGCATTCATTGCTTTTTGCATTCATTGCTGTAAGTATTCTGCAATACTTACAGAATTCCAGCAAAAGCCATAGAATGTGTAACACACAAAGGATAACAAAGAGTGCAGAATATCCTGTTTTTATGGGCATGTTCTACCCATCAATCTGTCAGTCTGAATCATTTCTACAGCTGTGTGAATAATTCACAAGTGAATCATTCTGCAATGATCTAATTTTTCTGCTTATGAGAGATTTCTGACCATTGCTAATATTTTTATTAGGAACATATTTTAAATTATCCAATTAATTATTATTACCTAATTTTTACAGCTTGGTCATGAAAACCTCTTGTCTGTAGAAAATGTGGATTAGCCTTCAGTACCCTCTCTTATTATGAATAGCAGCTTTCTGGGGGATCAAAAGTGTAGCAAACAAAACGACTATTCAAACATGTCAAACTCTGTCCGATGTTATATTTGCTATTTAAACTTGTTAGATGTGATTGGTCAATATATTCGTACAAAATTGCTACAAATATCTGATTGGGTGTCTGTGTTGACACTGCCAGTAGTGAATGTTCATTTTGTATAAATGTTAAATGTATAAAGTTTCACAGACAGTCTAGCCAACTAAACCTATTCACACACAGAGCTTCAGAGAATGAGCACTTATGGGAAACAAAGGGGACATAAGCTTGCTTCATGTGAACCGATATATAAAAAAAGAAAAAAATATCTGAAAAGATATCATTGTCCCTCTGTCACCATCAAAATGTTAAACGTGTAAAGCTATAATGCTCATTTACTGCTATGTCTACAAAAACATATATAATCAATTACTTAAATCCATAACATCCCTGATAATGTAGTACAGCTTTCCTATATTTAGGTAACATTAAACATAGAAAAAAATGAAGTGGTTTATATTGGTCAAGGTCACATAAAGTCACTGAAAAATTAAGAAATTAAATCCCTGGAAAAAAAAAAAAAAAAAAAAAAAAAAAAAAAAAAAAAACATTCCTTAGAAATCTGAAGATAGAACCTATTTTCTCAATATGCTCCACAAACATCAAAACCTCATCCAAGTTTCATATGCCAGGAATGGAAGCAGATGAAAACTGGCAGAATGATTAAATTTTTTGTCTGAATATTTAAGCTCAGTCAAGCTTGAAGCTCAAAATAGTTTTGGTGAAGGAGCTACTTTTTTTTTTTTTTTTTTTTTTTTAATGATGATGATACAACTGTTCCAATAACTCACTTAAAAATCAATCAGTTCATTACAGATCTACATAATTAAAGTTACTCTTAAGCACACCACTAACCATAAGAAATTAATACCACTTTATACTGTTTTAAGAACATTTTAACATTTAAGAAAGTTACCTGGAAGTGGGCTAGCAAACTAACATACAACCATAGAAATAAAAATGATACCTTTCTGATATAATCTGACTTCCTTGGACTGGCCACTCTGAATAGGGATCTCCTTGCTTATTAAAGCATTCATTTCTGTTAGTTAACATCCCTCAAGGGTCCACCTATTTCAGTACAGGCTTTCTTCCAGACAAAAGTACCTGTGATCAAAATCATACATTAAAATGTTCTAAAAGCTCTTGAAGAAATAGTGAATACACGCACACACAAGCCAAGTTCCAAAACTAGATGTCACAGGCACAGGTTCACTGGCAATTTGTTTCTTGAAACAGGATTCAGTGTACCAAAGTCTCCTGGAATATATCATCTGGTTATAAAGCAGCTGTCACTTAAGCACTGGCTTGTTCCACAGGCTGCAATGCAACAAGGGGAGAGGAGAAAAGGGATGAATACTCGGTGATTTGGTAGGTTCGGTTTGTACTAAATTGAGAATGCTTTATTGAATAACATTTATTTCTGTAATGCAACTTTTTGCTTTTAATGTTATATTATCGAAGAATCATAGAATATCCTGAGTTGGAAGGGACTGAAGAAGGATCTTAGAATAAGAGAATGGTTTGCGGGGGGGAAGGGACTTTAAAGATCGTTTAGTTCAAACCCCCGTCATGAAGTCCAACTCCTGACTCCACAGAGAACCACCCAAAAATGAAACCATGTGTTGAGAGCATTGTTAAAATGTCTCTTGAACTCCAGCAGGCTTGCTGCTGTGACCACTTCCCTGGGGAGACTGTTCCAGCGCCCAGCCACTGGCATCCAGCTTATATTTATGTAAAACAAAATACTATCCTGTCATGAGAATCTGAGTGGCTTTTTTGTTTGTTTTTCTTTTTCTAAGGGTTTAACTATAACTGTCTAGAGTATAATTATAATCTATCGGTAAATTGAAATTTAGCGTAGCTACTAGAATAGAAACACAGATAAATTTTGTAAAGATTAGCCGTTATCTGGTCACGCATGGACACAGAGGTCTAGAAAAACAGGTTCTAGTAAAGAACATATACACATACATATACATATATTATTTATATATATGTTACTTACATGTATATATAATATATGCAAAAGGAACCAAGGCATTATGAGAGTTTGAGTGGCCTCAGCTGAAAACACTAAGACCACAGATCAATAATTTTAATCTCAGGACTTCCAAGCTCAAGTTCAGTTGTATTTCTAGACCATATCCCAGCCCAGTCCTGGTATAAGAACAGTTCTGAGATCACAACTGGTCCCCTTGTGATCTGCACAGTTTTCCACAGAAAGGAAATCTTGGCATTTAAAGTGGATGGAGTTTCCATGAGTCAATTATATAAGTGAATGAAGAACAAGCAGGATATATATATATACCACATCAACCCACAGGCTGATCTGTTACTTGTCTTCTCACTATAAATAGTTTACAGACGTAACAGTCTGTTTGTTTAGGTTAGTGGCAAGAGAAGTGTCACAAAATTTGCTGCTACCAAACAAGACTGGTCACCTTTTGTTCAAGTAGGGATTATCTTTAACAGAAAGGTAAAATAGACCATGAGTAATCGTTTATGAAATCCACCACAACATTTGTGGTTTCTTTTCTTATTAACACAGGTGTGTTTGTCTTATCACTGTAGTAATTAATAAATAGCTTCTGTAGCCACCTTCTGAGCAAGAATAACTTTTTGTTGTTGTTTTTTTTGTGTGTTTTTTTTTTTTGTTTTGTTTTGTTTTTCAGATTTTCCCACAGGAAGGAATTCAACATGTATGGTGAGATTCATGTTGCTTTGTATTTTAGCGTTAAAAATGGTATTCCCATTAGTCCCTAGTGTTTCAGTAGAGATAGGTATTATGTAAAGACCCCAAGTAGTCATCTCTATGCACATGGATTATTATTATTTTTTTTCCAAATTCAAACATCTCAATCCACTGTGCCTTGTAAAATATCTCTCTTCCTTGTGTCTCCCAAATACATTTGCAGTCAGTTTGTGCTCCATGTTTCATTGACTTTTCCTGACCCTCGTGAGACACAGTAGCATAACTACTGATCACAGAACAACCTAATTTAAATTAATTCTATTTCAGAGCAATTACCTGGAGTATTTAAGAACTAAGAATTCTTGATAACAGTAAAATTAAAAGCTCTTTAAATTCACAATAAATTTACTATTTATATTTAGTGGAAAAATACTTACATGTGAAATCTGTATCATCCAGTTATTAAAAGCACATTTCCTGAGAAAAATGTTTGATTTATTATATTAATATCAAAAAACTTTTCATGACATGCCACATATGTCAAAGGCAACAAGCTATTTCAGATCCTGGGGCCTGACCAGAGAAGGGATTCTCTATAAATACAGGGATAAATCCTACTCCCCTGAAGTCAGTGAGAGTTTTTATAGTCCTCACAGAGAGCCAGAATTCACTCCAATATGTAAAAACTATTCTTTTCAACTAGACAAATTTCTTTTATATTCTTCCTATTTTATTCCTGCTGCTATTCAGTCCTGAGGTGCAGGTGAATCTCAAAGTATATATTTCAGAAAGCTACTGAAAATCCTAAACCTTTAAAATCCCATGGAAAGCAATAGGCTGAGGGTGTTAACCTTAGCAAACCTAGGGTTAAGTGATGAAAATTGACTGCCCAAGGACAGTGGAAAATGGAGGAGGGTGGATTCCTTTTATTTACAGAAAGTCTCTTGGAGAACCCGCAGAGGCACCGGGCAACAGGTGAAGCAATGAAGGTGTTGCTGAGAAGCTCCTGGTCAAGCCAGAAGCCAGTGCCACAAATAAGAAAAGTCAAGTATGAGTGGTCTGAGATCATGAGACAGTGCATGACTAGAAGATCAAAGGAAGTGAGTGTTCCCCTCTGTTAGGTAATTCTAAGATCATGTTTACTTTGTCCCCCAATACATAATACATATTGACTAATCAGAGCAGGTCCAATGGGGATATAGAGTGCATGATCCATAAGGAAAGGGAGTAGGGTTTGCTTGGTTAATGGGGAACTAACTGAAGTCTTCAACTACCTAGGAAGGGGATTCTAGGGAAAGCTGAGATAGACATTTCTGGCTACAAGTCATATGTTGCAACAGAAGCATTTGGACTATGCTCTCAGTCATATGGTCTGAATTCTAATTTTTGGGTAGACCTGTGTGGAGCCAGAAGTTGAACTAGATGATCCTTGTGAGTCCCTTCCAACTGAGGATACTCTATGATTCTAAGCAAAACTCTGATCAGATACAAGGAAAATAATAATAATAAAATAATAATAAATATGGATATGCAGTAGAAAAGTTTTCCTGGAAATGCAGATTCTCCAACACTGGATATATTCAAAACTCAGTAAGACCTGGCACAGTCTGATCTAACTTTGAAGTTAGTCCAAATCCCTGTCTGGGGTTAGGCCTAGAGACCCCCAGAGATTGCTACCAACCTACATTTTTCTGTGGTTCTGCATTCCTATAATACTATGTTAACCAGGATTTTCTTTATACCACTTCTCTGAAAGCAGCTTGGAAAATGACAAAATAAATAGACCAAAAAACAAACAAACAAACAAACAAACAAAAACACTTATTTGAATCTATTGACTCATAAATATGCTTTATTATTATAATATGCAAAAGAAAGATAGAATCTGTTCTTTAGAGAGTCAATAAATACTTCCACACTTCCTTTTTGTGCATACCTGACATTTTACAGTAACTATAGTTACATCCACTAAAACAGAAAGGTCATTAGCCATGTTTATTGTTTGATAGTTGAATGTAAACAAATAACTATTTTTAAAATAATCAGATTTTATTTTTTTTTTTCCAATTGGCATATTAGAGATATATTCTGAAAGTGCTGTTTGAAAAACTGATGCTCCCCGAATATTCTTCTGAGAATATTTACAGGGATTTATTTTATAAACTGTTGCTATCTGCCCTCCAATTTGCCAGGTTTAGCAATGTAAAATGCTTTCTTTCATATGCTCATTTAAAAGCCCTTAGGGGATTCACACAAAGCTGAAAGGAAGGAGAGGGCATATTATGCACAACAAGAAGTTTGGAGCTTTAAATCACAATGAGGAGTGAAGAGCCAACTCATTCAGACACCGAAATTCATTTGAACATTCACCTAAAGTGAATGTATCGTAAGCTTTACCCTGAAAGTATGGTAGCTTTACCCTGCTGGACAACTGAATTCCACCAGACCCACTCTCTCATTCCCCCTCCTCAAAGGGAAAGGGGGAGAAAATACGATGAGAAGGGCTCGAGGTCTGACATAATGACAGGGCAAGATCACTCAACAATTATCTTCAGGAGCAAAATAGACTGAGCATATGAAGATTAATGTAATTTATTACCTATTATTAACAAGCTAGAGCACTCAGAAACCAAAAGCAAACTAAAAACACCATCCTCCCCATCCACTCTCTTCTACCTCCTCCCCTCAAGCAGGACAGGGGAACAAGGAATGGGGGCTGTGGTCAGTCCCTAACACTGTCTCTGCAGCTCCTTCACGGTCACTCTCTGCCCCTGCTCCACATGGGATCCCTCCCACGGGATGCCGTCCTTCCCAAACTCTTCCTGCAGGGGCTGCCCATAGGCAGCAGCTCTTCAAGAAATGTTCCCACATGGCTCCGTACCACGGGGTCCATCTCCCAGGAGCAAACTGCTCCAGCATGGGTCCCCCACGGGCAGCAGCTCCCCCCAGACCCTCTGCTCCTGCATGGGCTCCTCTCCATGGGCTGCAGCTCCGGCCCAGGGCCTGCTCCCGCAGGGGCTCTCCATGGGCCACAGCCTCCTCCAGGCCACATCCACCTGTTCCACAGGGGGCTCCTCCAAGGGCTGCAGTGTGGAGATCTGCTCCATGTGGGACCCATAGGCTGCCAGGGACAGTCTGCTCCACCAGGTGCCTTTCCACATGCTGCAGGGATACTTCTGCTGTGTGCCTGGAGCACCTCCTGCCCCCCTTATTTGCTAAACTTGGGGTCTGCAGAGTTGGTTCTCTTACATTTTCTCACTCCTCTCTCCCAGCTGCAGTTGCACCCCTCCCCGCCCCAAATCTGCCCTCATAGAGACACAACCAGTAATGCTCACTGGGTCAGCTGTGGGTCTCTTTGGAGCCAGCTGAAACTGGCCCTTAGCTAACAAGGGGCAGCTGCTGGGTTCTTCTCACAGAGGCCACCCCTGCAGCCCTTTGCTACAAGGCCCTTGCCCCATAAACCCAATAAATTAGGGAAAGTGAAAATTTGGATTAAATTGTGTAATATGTAAACTATAGAGTATCACAGCCTTTAATAAATATAGTATACCATTCAGTGAAAATTATTTTCAATAAACTTGAAAATTAGGGGTCCTTAAAATTTGGGGGTTTAGCAACTGATCCTGCATGCAGACTCCTTATCTGATTTCGAAAATTTTTATCAAAGGAAAAAAATAATAATAATAATTTTCCTTTTAAATTAAACCAATTTTCATTAAAACAAAAACACACACACAAACAAAAAAACAACTACCTCTTTCTCTCATAATTAATTTTTTTCCAATTTTGTTGAAGTGGAAGAAATGAAACTACTTAATTCTAGTTTCCCTGCTCTTTTCAGATGCCAAAATATTGATAGGATGCCAGTGAAAAGTTAGTCTATTTTATTTTACGGGCTATCAACTCTGTCCATTTTATAGACACAGAGAGACAAGGAAGAGCAAAGTTTTAACTTCAAGCTTGAGCAAATAAAATAAATTTTCAATCACTATAAACTTCACTTGTCCTAATAGAGCAGTTAACAGAAAGAATGTGAAGCAAAGATATAAGGTTAAAAATTTCTTTCTGCCACTCTCCTTCACTCAGAAGCTCTGGTGTGTGAAGTAAAGCTCTGGCTATTGGCTGTGTGCGTTGAATTGGCTAATGAATGAAGTAATCCAGAAAGAAGATTGACCTGATTTGGACTAGTGTGTGAGAACTCTGCTTTAAAACTGTCATTTATTTGGCAATTGTTGGCATTTATTTTAACTAAGGACATCACAAATAATTACAATGAATGATTATGAGTTATGGATCTTAAAAGCATATTAGAAACTTCAGTATAGCATTACTCTATTCAGCATCATATCTTTTATATGTGTTTTAGAAAGATATTCTTCAAAGACAAAAATATCTAATAATAGCTAATTGTCACAGGATGGAAATTAGTGTGCAACATAACTTCTATTTATACCTTTGAAACCATTCGTTTAAAATATCACTTTTAAATGCCTGTAAAACATGGTGTCAGTCTTAAATCTCAGTCACATGGTGTCTTCATGATGTGTCAGTCTTAAATCTAATTTCAGTATGATTCTGCTTTGCTCAAAATAATCTTAATATATATATTACAGTCCTCATAAGTATATCAATATTATTATGTATATTAGAGTACTGCTTAGAATATGAGCCAAGAACTGGGCTTCAGAGCATTAGATTCTTTACAAGTTACCAATAAACAGATAGTTCCTTTACCAGAAACTTACACAGATAAGAGAGAGAAATGTTGACAAGAAAGTCATTATTATCGTCATCATCGAAGGAAAATTCAGGCATAGGCAGATTACAAGCTCATACTTAGGATCACACCAGGAGTATGAAATACAGATCTTCAAAGTCTTGTAGGCCATGTAAGCTTTCACAATCATTCCAGAGAAATATTTCATTACCTCTAAATTTAAAGCTGACCATATGGCATAATTTTTAGCTCTTTCTTGTTATCCTCAAGCCAAGGGGAACACACTTGTGTTAGTACGAATAGCTATGCGATTACTCATGGAAAGTAAGGATAGGGCACTCACATTATACATTCTTGGAAGCTTGCCATGTTCAGCCTATAATAACATCAGACACTCTTCACTGAACACTCTGCTTCCTCTCTGTAGTTGTCCACATGATTTTTGAACCTGGATGAGCTACTAACCTCCATCTCTCTGGCACTTCATGAGTCAACAGTGGGTGTACATATAGAATGCATATACCTGAATCAAAACATGCAGAACTTCTCTTTGAGTGTGCCTCACAAGCCTAATCCTGAAGGCAGCCTCCAAGCCACCTTCAAAATATATGCCTAGTGGTGTACTGCTGATAGAAACCTGTACTTGGTACATACAAAAGTGCATCTCCACTGTAAAGGAAATGGCTGTTTCTTTCCCCCATGAGCCAAGGGTCATGCTTAAGGGATCATGTTGTGCCTCCAGAGTCACCTGGACAGCATTGTCTCTGGAGACCAGTCCCAGCATTGTCCCATCTTCCTGTGGCACAGAACTGGTAGCACCACCACCAGATCTATCTTTTCCAAGGGGTTGTGGCCAACTCTGTCTCTGCAACACACTACCTTGCTTCACCTTACTTCCAGTATCCCAAGGAAATTTGAATGAGTCTTTGAACACTTAAAATGATTTTATTCTTATACCATTCCAAATTACTTTTTTTTTTTTTTTTTTTTTTTCTCTTTTCCCACTAGGCAAATATTTCAGGAACGACAGGAAACACTCAATTGTAGCAATGTAAGTCTGATACCAAGCCAGGACTCACTACGTGATGGCCACTCCACTGAACTCCCAACAAAACAATTGGAAAAAGATATAAGTTTTCTATTCCTCTTATTTTCCACCCCCTCAAAGTCACCATATATAATTAGAGTTCCCTGCTGCAAGGTAGAGCATAGCCTCTCAGAACCTAGCACAAACCATGTTTAGAAACTGCGGAGCTGGCCAGCCATGAAGGAACACTGTTGTGGTTTAACCCAGCCGGCAGCTAAACACCACACAGCCTCTCATCCTCTCCCCCCTCCCTCTCTGGGATGGGGCAGAGAAACGAGAAAAAAACTGAAGCCTGTGGGTTGAGATAGAGACAGTTTGTTAGGACATAAAAATAAAATGATAATAATAATAATATGTACAAGACAAGTGACGCACAATGCAATTGCTCACCACCCACTGACCGATGCCCAGCCTATCCCCAAGCAGCCAGCCCCCCCCACCCCAGCTAGCCACCCCTATATATTGTTTAGCATGACGTCAGATGGTATGGAATACCCCTTTGTTCAGTTTAGGTCAGCTGTCCTGGGTCTGTCCCCTCCCAGCTCTTGCTGCACCCCCAGCCTGCCCACTGGCAGGACAGAGTGAGAAGCTGAAAAGTCCTTGGCTCAGTGTAAGCATTGCTCTGTAACAATTAAAACATCAGTGTGTTATCAACATTAGTCTCATCCTAAATCCAAAACATAGCACCCTACCAGCTACTGGGAGGCAAATTAACTCTCTCCTAACTAAAACCAGGACAAACACACTATGAAGGAAGGTTAAAAAAAGTTATAAATAACTGTTACTAGCTGTACAATACACATCTATAACAGGTCCTATACATAGTTTCTGCATATGGAAGATTGGCACATGCACCCTGAAACTGGAAGAAACTGTGCATTTGTAGATAGACCAACTAAAATGAGCTGTTATACAGTCAGAGGGCTTCAAGGGCTTTTATTAGTAAAAATAACAGTAAACAGTGCATTAAGAAATTTCAGCTCTTTCAAAGTTCAAGACAAAGTATAGCCAGAGACCTGGTGAAATGAACCTATCTTATAAAAAATAAAAATCACAAAGAGTGCTTTTCTTCTAAAAAGAAAAACAAGTATTTGAAATATTTTTCTCCGAGACTTTTTTAAAGCCTTTGGGGTGATTGGCATCATATTCTAAGTTGCAGCCTGTGAAGATTTTGTCTTTATTTTACCTTGCTTGAGTTATGAACTACCACTTTTATTACAGAAATCTTGTCAGTCACATAACTCCAGCAGCATTTGCTGTTTTCTGATGGGGTATTCTGTACACCACTTTCAGCTGGCTAATATTTTCTCTTAAACAGAGCTGTTTAGCTAAGAAGACTAGAAAGTTACTAGTTCTTAGATGCTCTAAAGATCAGTCTAAGAGAAAATCAAAGAGTCTCCAGACCTATTCAGCAGTAAGGCACATACATGTGCCTAAGAAGTAAGTACATATTAAAATTATCTTAGTAGTACTGGTCCCAAATTCTTGTTATTTCTTTTACAACAAGAAGGTGATAAAAAAAAATCAGGATGTCTCCTGCACGGCTGGGGGGAGAGCGGGAGGGAAGAGAGGTTTACATGAGGTCCTTTCACAAAAGTGGGTGTTGCTTCAGAATGAAGGCTGATTTTACATTACATTAGATGCTGTAGGATAACAGAGTCAATTTATTCAAGGTCAACCAAGGACAAGAAAGGTAATTATAGAATATTAGACAACCTCAAATTCACATGGTATAGTAAGAATTGATAGGGATCAGGAGGAGGACCGTTGATGGAGCATGGTAATATGCTTCATTCTCATGTGAAACAGATTATTTATACTACCGTAAGAACAAAGAGTATTACGATACCAGTATTAGTTTCACAATTTTTATTTATTTTTTTACTGTTTGGACAAATCTGATTCCAAAGTCTCCAAACAGAAGCTGCACCACCAGCAAGACAGAAGAGTCACAGCTCTTCTCTTGTTAGACCTCACTCCTTTTCTTTTCTGCCCACTGGCTGTCCTTATGAACTCCAGAAAGGTATTCCAGAGAATGTGAGATAGGAGTCCTCCCACTTCAAGGTTAATTCTTGGTGATAATATTAACTGAGGTGTTTTTCGTCCCTCCCCGATCAAAGTAGAGGAGCATTTCAGCTTAGTCCTTTCCACTGCTCAGCAAGGACTATGATAACATTTTGACCAATATGCGCCATAGTTTAATTTTTATAAAGATGAAAACAGACATTTTAAAAGGATATTTAGGGCTTTTAGACAAGCGGTCTCAAATTTTTTTTTTCCTCTTTCCCACAAAACACAATATGTATCAGTGATTCACATTTATCTCTTTATTTTCAAATCATCCATAATGTAAGACACTGCTTTAAGACACTAAAACACTAGTGAAAGAATACAGAATTCATCTGCATTTATCCACATACAGGGAATTCAATTTGCTCTCTTGGGCAGCACTTCCACTTGTTTTATATCCCTTTAATTAGGACTGTCATTGCTGGGATTCTTTTTTTGATCTGCCAGGTTTTTGTGTAAGGTAAATATTCATGTTTTTAAAGAGGAGAAAATAGAGAGAGAGAAAGAGGCCCATCACTTACATTTAATCACACTAAACAAGCTCTTTAGACAATTTGTTCTGAAATTCCTCTAATTAGAGCTTGCCCTCCAGGTAATGCTCTGATCTGATTTACTAGTGAGTATAAATTAGGGGCATTATGTAATTAGCCCTAAGACCACAAATGGAAGGAACAGCTGGGTGGCTCAGAGGGAAGCAAATAAACAGCTCCCATAAGATTTCTTAAAAAAAAAAATAATAATGAAAGTCCCTTCTTCTAGGTATAGTCTTTAGTGACTGCTTTTGTAGCCTACTGTAAGAAAAGATTTTGTATTTGAACTTGTTTTGAAAGACAGCACTTGGCATTGTGCATTAGCCTGGCACCTCTTCACATGTTGACTTTCTGAAGGGTAGCTGTGGATTCATATCACGTAGGAGACATCTTATTTAGGCAATATTAATACTTTAAGTAACTGGCAAGAATATCTTCACTGATTAGCAATGATGATATCATACATTTCCCACAAGTAATACATAAAGCTGCTTCTTGACTCGTTCAAAGTTTCTGCTTTTGTTTTGGTTCCTGCTACATCTAACAAGTATTGTCATCCCACCTCAGAAAAAGCTTTAAAAAAAAAAAAATTACTTTTAATGTATAACAAAATACCTTGAAGTACTGGCTTGAAAAATATTTTAATGTCTTAACAGTTTCCTGACAGTAACAATAACAGCACTCATGCCAATGCATCTTTTGTGTGTGTGTGTGTGTAAAGTGACATTACCTCTAATTTTCTTCTGAAATAATCAAAGTTCAAAAGTACTTGACCATCTCCAAATAGATCACTGTAATACTGGTATGTATGTATTTTTCAGCTTGCAACTACTGGCTTCTTCACTGTTACGTATATAGTAGATTTTAGTCGTAATATATGTATCACAGTTTCCAGAACTGGTTGCTAGCTGATCTAAGCTAGGGGGTAACATTTCTCCATTTCATTATCAAATAAAAAGGGATTTTGAATCAAAAGGAGAGTAAACTGCAATCTGAAAAAGGTAAGATCCACTTTGGTAAACTGGCTTATACAACCTCAGCATATGTTTTTCAGGTCTTGCTTCTTACTATGTGTCATTTGATCTTCAATAATGATCACAAAGACAGAATTGCACCCATGTACTTCTCAGCTGTGAATGGCTCTAGGTCTGTCCTGACACACCAAATCATCCCCAAATTGAGTAGCTTTCCCTGATAATGATCTTCAAATGTTATTATGCCTGTGGATGGAAGATCGGTGATTATGTCAAAGTATGGCTTTCTTACAACTTCTCTTCTGCACATAGTGATGATCAGAAGCTAAGGTCCCAAAGAGGGGGAAACCTGAAGCTAAGGTTTGCGTATATAAGTACACACGTGTGAGAGAGAGTATGGGTATGTATGTTATACTTAGAAAGCTATAAGCTTTACGTGCATAGATTATACTATAATATACTTAAAAAACAATCCATAAATCATGCCACCAAAATGCTCGTGCACTGTCTTTCTCAGCTTGTTATACAACCATAACTATCCCCAGTACCTCTCTGATCCCTAGACACATCAGCGTATTATGTAAGACACCGACAAACTTATTGCCCCTAAATTGTCCATCTAGACAAGTGGTAAAATAATCCTTACACAGCATCTCACCCATCACAATTTAAAATTAGGCGTGAGGATTTACCCACTTGCTAAGTAAATGCGATCATACAACAAATGCAATGAGCTATGGGAAGAGAGGCATTTGGTTAACCAAGTGATGTGAGAGACAAGGTCCTCTGCTTTTATCTGTCTCTAAGTATTCCTGACTACTGAATTAGATCACAGGCACCTGAAAGGCATAACTATTTCTCTTCTTGCTGCTGTACATTTCTCTCCCTAAGAAAAAAGACAAGATGTGTATGAAGGAAATGGAGAGAGCTCCTCTCTCATATGTTATACAGTGCAGCTTACTCAGGTCACAAAGCGTTGTAATTTCCCATTACTATTAAACAGTCTCCAGTAATTCCTTTTGCTACCCATAAACTGCTTTAGTTTATGCATGACTTGTCCTCAAACTTCCAGTCCCCTGAAAAAATTTCTCTCATAGCAGTGCCATATAGGACAGAAAACTTCTAAATTTTACCATATTATTTCACTAGGTATATTATTTAGCTACTTTATTTATTTATTTTACTGATACTATCAGCATTTATGCCAAATATTTTGTAAAAACATTGGCTCTCATAAGAACCTACTAAGAAAGTCACAAATTTCAGTGGTACATCTTATCATACACCATCATAACACTGACACCACATACCATGCTCTAAATGTTGGATTCTGCAGCAAATGTCAACAATAGCACACTGGCTATGTATATTACACTAAGAATTTAGATCCAATAACTGAATAAAGTTGTACTCTGTTTTTATATATATAAATATGCAACCATATTTACACACATATCTCCCTAAAGCTCTTCACTGACTCCTCAAACTACTCTAAGATTTGAATGAGACTTTGAGTTCTTTTCCAATTAGAAGAAAAATCACATGGCTGCTTTTTTATAATTATTATTATTTACAATACTTCATGTTATTGTATTTACTTTCTACTGAAGTCATTAAAACTAATCAGAAAGTAAGGTAGGTACACGTCCTCTGGAAATACTCTTTTGCTGCAATAGAGGTTGAAATGCTACCTATCCTACTCAGTTGAAATTTCAATATTTATCAAAATAGCTCTTAGCCAATAATACAAGCCAAATACATTTGATGACTAATACAAGTCATCAAATAGGTACCTTACCTTTCTGTCATTTCAGTCTTGGTTTTGTGCTTGTTTGTTTGTTTGGTTTTGTTTTTCCCTGTACCACTGCTTATATACTTTAAAAGCATAATCCTTTCAAATTTGAAATACTTTATAAATGTACTTGGATAAATTACTTGTATTCAAAGAATACTTTGAAGTGCAAAGATTCTTTCTCATTACTGCAGAATAAGTATAAAACAGCACCACACTGATCTGGGAAAAAAAAAATAATAATAATAATAATAAAATCTATACTGAGGACCACAAAGGCAAACAAGAGCTGATTTCTCAGCTGATTTCAATCTGCTGAAAGATGTTTGGTTTTTTTTTTTTTTTTAAATGTAATGATGATTGCTCAATGAAATAAAAATGATTGCTTAATGATATCACAGAATCACAGAATTGTAGGGGTTGGAAGGGACCTCAAGAGATCATCAGGTCCAACCACCCTGCCAAAGCAGGTTCCCTAGAGCAGGTTGCCCAGGTAGGCATCCAGACGGGTCTTGAATATCTCCAGAGGAGACTCCACAACCTGGGCAGCCTGTTTCAGTGCTCTGTCACCCTCACTGTGAAGAAGTTCTTACACATATTGGTGTGGAACTTCCTGTGCTCCATATTTAGTTATATATTGTGTATATAGATAAAAACTTGAAGTTTCAAAAGAGTAGAAGTGACTTTTGCCTTTAATGTAACTGACTACTTTCCTCAAACTGTGGCTAAGATTCATGTTCTGACTAAATGCATAGGTTTCATAATAGAAGAAAATCAGTGAAAATTAAGACACTTTTACATTATTCCAAAGACCTCTCACAAATTTCAGGTCAGCCTGAATCGAGGTATCACTTTGTGTTTGATTCAAAACAAATATTAAATTCTTTCCAATGCTGGGAATCCTCAGTGGAAACTACTGAGATGTTCAACTCATAACACCTACATAACAGCTCTCAAATGTGTTCTTCTCCCAGTCTCTGCTCATGTCTGGGATTGCCCTGACCCAGGTGCTGCACCTCACACTTAAACTTGATGAACCTCATTACGTTCATATGGGCCCAATTCACAAGCTTTTCCATCTCTTTTTGGATGGCATTCTTTTCTTCCATTGTATCAACCGCACCACTCAGCTTTATGTAATCTGCAAAGTTGCTGAGGGTATTCTCAATCCCACCGTATATGTCATTGATAAAGATATTAAACAATACTGGTCCCAGGACAGGCCCCTGAGAGATACCACTCATCACCGGCCTCCACCTGGACATAGAGCCATCAACCACCACTCTCTGGGTGTGACCTTCAAGCCCATTCCTTATCCACTGAATGGTCGACCTATCAAATCCATCTCTCTCCATTTTGGAGACCAGGATGTCACATGGAACTGTGCCTAAGGCTTTACAAAAGTCCAGGTAGATGACAATGGTCAGTTTTCCCCTGTCCTTGTCAGCTGATGCAGTTACTCCATCATAAAAGGCCATTAGATAGGTCAGCCACAATTTGCCCTCAGTGAAGCCATGCCAGCTTTCTTAGATCACCTCCTTGTCTGGCACATGCTTTGACATTGTTTCCAGGAGGATCTTTTCCATGATCTCGCCAGGCACAGAGGTGAGGTTCACTGGTCTATAGTTCCCCAGGTCCTCCTTTATACCCCTTTTTAAAAATGGGAGTGATGTTTCCCTTTTTCCAGTCACCAGGGACTGCCAGGACTTTTTAAATATGACGGAGAGAGGCTTGGCAACTACATCAGCCAAGTCCTTCAGGACCCTGGGATGCAAGTTATCAGGCCCCATAGGCTTGTACTTGTTTAGTTTCATCAGGTGGTCTCACATCTGCTTTTCACTTACAATGGGAGGAACTTTTCTGCCTCAGCCTCCATCTACAGGTTCAGGGAAATGGAAGACTTGGGAAGCCTAACAGGCAGGGAAGACTGAGGCAAAAAATACTAATAATACAAAAAAAAAAAAAAAAAAAAAAAAAAAAAAAAAAAAAA
>NC_048897.1:35420283-35469384 GCF_011077185.1 Oxyura jamaicensis
AAATAAAAAAAAAAAAAAAAAAAAAAAAAAAAAAAAAAAAAAAAAAACTATAGATGAAAATTTTCTGTGTATGTGAAGTTTAATGTCTCTCCACCAAGTTGGATAGAGCTTTTCTCAAGGTGTGTTTTTCAGAAAATATATTGAAGGACTATCAAGATAATCCTTTTTCCCTCTGTAGAAACTTTCATTTCTGCTACTACAAGATATTGAGATATGCACTCATAAAACTTCTGCAGGCACATGGTAGACTATTCTTATCCTAAACCAGCCAGAGTGAACATTATGACCGGTAAAGTCATAATTAAGTGGGGAGGAGGACTGGTTATTGAAAAAATATATGTATTTTGGAATAGCTAATACGTGACCAGTTATGGGGGTCTGTGCGCCCACAGTAACTTTCTTTGTGCCTTCCACTCTCTCCATGTAGAAACACACAATAGGAATTGAAATCTAGTATCCACTGTTGCCATATGTTCTGTTCATTTAATAAAACTCTCCGTCTGTGTAAAGAAATAGTCAATACATCAAATATAATATGAACCCTCTTATTTCATTTCACAGTGTGAACTTCTAATACAAACAGAATACATAGCAGCTTGTTAACATGCTGAATATAAAGCTGAGAACCCTTTTTCACTGATATAGTCAGATCCCTAATTTTTTATAGTCAGATCCCTATTTTTTACTCTATATATATAAAAAAAAAAAATGAAACCCTTTACAGTGGGTGTTAATGTTGCTTTTCAAATAAAAAAGTGTGTACATACTATCATTTGACTAATGTGATGGATAAAATCCAAAAATATGTTCTCATTGTGTTACCGATCCAAATATTTACAGTTGTAAACAACAAAAATACATATTTTCACCAAGTCCCCTGACAATGCTGTCTCAGTGGATGAATCTTCTCACAGTCACTCCCAAACACATATATCAAAAGCAACATAAAATGGAGGGAAATGGCAGTAACACAGAACTATGCTTGACTTATCCCTCATTTTCTGTGTGCAATACTTACAGAGAATTCAATTATAAAGAAATATTACAAAGAGAAACTTGATGTCCATTCCTGAAAATGCATCCTTGAATTTGACTCTGTGAACTTTTTTCCATAAACACCCTGAACACAAAATGTGTTGCATAAACTAGAGGATTTACTCTACTACTAAGAAGGCTGCGTTATTCTCGAGTTAACCACTAAAGATGATGACAGAAAAACCACATAAGGTCATTGGTTTTGTAATGTAAATATCAAAGTGTTAACAAAAAAAAACCTCCATTCATAAACAAATAAAACTAGTGTTCAGCTGAATACCAGAGAAATCTTTAGAAGATAGAAACAAATAAGCAAGAAACACTGCAGGAATCAAATACCTTGCTCTTAAAAATTTTAGAATAGCACGGTAGTCCCATTTTTATTTATTTTTTTTTTATCTGAGATCTAATACAACTTGAAGGTGAAAAAAAAAAAAAAAAAAAAAAAAAGCAATTACAAATAACCTCATATGACATATTCTCTGCAGTGAATCTTGAAAGACAATGAAAGACTGTTTGGGAAATAGATATCTTCCACGTCTATTTGATATCTTAGAATGACCATAACACCTACCTTGTTCTGACAGGAAAAAAAAAAAAATAGGTGACGTTTACTTAAGACTGAAATTCATTATGTACCATCCAATACCTCTCTTCATTGACCCTTATTCTTTCCCAGATACTCATCTATTGGCATGTAACAGTCTAAAAAAACTTCATATTTAAGCCAGCCAAGCTTCCTTTTGGTTCACAAAGAATACAATACCAACACTCTAATCAAAGTTAAATTTTATCATATTTTCATCTTTGAATTTTACCTCTATGTTAACAGAGTTGCACATAGATAAAATAGGAATTCACTGCCTGTTAAGGACTGGCACATGTCCGTTGTCGTTGCAAAGCATCTATGGTGAAATGAGTCTCAGTCCATCCCAGATGCACAGCAGGGATCAGTCAATTATTTTTGCTTTAAAATGGGTAATTCAGTTAAACACAGTTTGGCTAAACTTGGCTTTACTGTATATGATGTCAGAACATAAATTTAGAAAGTTCTTATGCTATAAATCTATATCTATACCTATGAAGATATGAATAATGGTACTTATTAGCTTCTTAATAATAAAGATAATTTAAAAATCACAGAAAAGAACCTCACATTAGAAAAATATTCAGAAATAAAATGTATATATATATCATGAATGCATCAGGGGTTGAGATAGAGGTAAAATAAGGCCATAGTAGTTTTGCTTGTCATTTAAACTTAACTTGACCAAGGCAAAATTCTTTAAAACACTAAGAGTAAAATGCCTCTCTTCTGACTTCTATACATCTGCAATAATTTAAAGAGAAAATTAAAAATCCGTATTGGATTCTATTATTTAAAGGAAACAAAATATAGGTAAGTAACATTTCCAAGTCATATAAAGAAGCAAAATTCTCCATTACGTGTGTTCTGGTATTATGTTGGTCGTTTCCAAGAATGACACCAAAAAAGAATAAATGGTTAATAAAAATAAGAAATGAAAGAGTAGATATATGCAACTCCCTTTTAATGCTATTTAATATACTTCAAATCTTTCAATCCACCTTCCATTTCTAAGAAAGACACATTACTACACCAGGAATGAATGTTATTTAAATTGGACAGAATCCTTTTCTGATTCCTATTGCCAATAAGCTCATGCCATGACTCATGCATTTTTGTCTATAAAGACAAAAGTCTTAAAAAAAAAAAAAAAAAAAAAAAAAAAAAAAAAAAAGTGCTGGTGCAGGGCCCCCAAGAACAATCCTGTAGTTCTGCCTCAAATCAAATCAAATCAAAGACAGACAATAGATAACCTTATGGGCTGACTGTAAAGGTTTAAACTGCACAGGCTTCATAAGACTTGTCTCCAGAGATGAACTGAAAATAAGTTTTTCTGCTAATAACCTAACTTTTGATATTTTTTTGTCACCAGCTTGCTGATAATGTTACCCATGATACTACTTCATTTGGATAGATTTCATCTCACTAAGAGATTGAAAAAAATACTTTATTTACACACACAATTAAGAGACCCATGCTTAGCCATGGACGTTAATTTTCTTTATACCTGTCAAACTTCAGGAATGCTTCTGAGCAGAAAATAGTGGCAGGCTTTCATTTAAAGTTTATTGATTTGTGAAAGCTTGTATAAGCTTGTACCCTACAGAGGTGTGAAAAGTCTTTAACTGATGTAATGGCTATAGATTGACATTTTCTTTAGATTTGTGCTTGTGAAAGAAGCAGTGCTGACTACAGAAATGTTCTGAACAGATGTTTGTAACTCAAGTGACATTGGTGTTACTACAGTTTAAAATACAGTATTTCTTTGAACATTTTCAAGTAAGCATATTATTCAGGAGACAGAATTTATAGACAATATTTATGTCAAACTTACAATGAGGGCATTTATAGTACTGCACGTTTCAGTATAGCTCAGTGAGTTCATAGTTCAGTAAGTTCATGGATAAACCTGCTTTTCTGAACTGAATGAATTCTCTGTTTGCCTTTTAATAATTTCTTCCTAGTTAAATAAGCAGAACAAACTGAATGAATAATAAAAAGATAGGACTGTCTTTAGTAAAGGAGCTGCAACTTGCCCTAAACCAAAAACAATATTTAGAATCAATTTTCTGTTTTTCTTCATGTTGTGAACATTCATACAGACCTACAAATAAACCATTTAGTTCTTCAAGGGGTATTCAGAAAAACTTTGGAAGCACCTGCAACAGTCATTCCCAATTCCACTGTCTAAACAAGAATTGTGGTCTATATGTTCCTGAGGCAGAGTTCCTTTACTAAAAATCTACTGTGGAACAAGAGAGGAAATGTGATCTAATGGATGTATTTTGGACACCCAGGTTCAGAGTCATGCTCCTTTACAGCCTCTCCCTGTGACACTGCAATGCGACTCCATCACGGTTTGAGGAAGATACTGTACAAGGTTAGTGGGGATATTCCCAACTTTCAATTTCCAAACTACTTCAGTTTACAAACCCATTGGTATATACAAATAACAGATCACACGTTTAGGTACCTACCAAAATGAGGATGGTATTCTGAAGCATTCAAGTGGAATTAAAAATTGCCATCATATTAATCAGGTGAGAAAGCAGTGAGAAACGCTAAGGAGATGAGACAAGCTAAGGAGATGAGGCAATTTGAAATCTTATATTTTTCCTAGATCTGGGTTCTCATTGACTGACACAAATTGCAAACCTATAGAATACTTGGATTCACAGCCTGGATTTAGCCAAACCTGTCAGGAGATGCCTGCATAAGGATAAGTGTCAGACTTCATGCTGGAGTTCCCCATAGCCTGTTCTTGGAACCCTACTAAAGAACATACCAAAGAGAACCAACAGACCAGTAGTGATGAACTTTAATATTTTAAGCAGATATGCATGCTTTCTTGCGTTTTTATTTTTTCAGCATATTTTTACATGGACTCAGTGCAAAAGATGCATATGACACCCATTTTCAGAAAATACATTTGTTTGATATGAAATAGAAATAGGTTTAAGTATATAAGTCAAAAATCTGAAGCTGTTAAAGACTTGGAATTATAGTAAATTTCTCATTTGAATTTAAGAGCATTAGGTTAACATCTCCCACTTTAAGATGGATTAAGCCCTATAGATAGTCAAGAAACATGTTTATCATCTTTAAAAGTAAAGAGACAGATAAACTTACTTCCATTGTTCCTTTGAGGAATAAAGATACAGTCTATAACACTTTTTCATAAATACATTTTGAGCTGTCACTATTCCAAAATGATTGTGACCCCCCTTGTGAACATCCCTGCAACCACAACTATAGACAGTATAGTCAAGGATATATCAGCACATATTTCCAAGAGAGAAGTGGAACCTTGAAGACAAGAAAGTGAATTACACCTTTCTTAAGAGTTTTTGAAACTGTGTTTATAACATTTCCCAAGTCTTCAGTGCCTTGAAGCCCAATCCAACGTCCATTGAACTCAGCGTAGGAAGTGAAACTGATTTTTAAAAGGCTTTGGGTCAGACTCTAGGCTACATCTCTTCTTAGTTGTTCTTTTTAACGAATACTTATTCATAGCTTCATAAAAGGTACTGATTTGACCTCATGGCTTAGCAGAAGCTAAAAGCTGGATTAAAAAAATAAACATCATCATTCT
The DNA here is from genome assembly GCF_011077185.1 of Oxyura jamaicensis. NCBI lineage: Eukaryota > Metazoa > Chordata > Aves > Anseriformes > Anatidae > Oxyura > Oxyura jamaicensis. Next base: position 35,425,497 of record NC_048897.1, read on the forward strand.
CCTATCCATGCAATGAAGTATCTAAATATATAATAGGAAAAGTGTAAACTTATCTGCAGTGCATCAGTCCAACAACTGCTTCTTCCACTTCCCCCAAATCAGTTTGCCTATCCCTACTTCATATATTCAGAAAAATTCAAATGCACACCACAGGAAGGAAAGTCGTTCCTCTAATAAATATTTCCTATAAACCAATGAGATAAGCACACTTCAAATGAAACCAAAACCCAATCCAAAGCATTTGTGCCCCACCGTTTGAGATAAAGCCTTGAGAAAAACATTTTTTTATTTCAGGCAGATCAGTTTTCATTAATGTGTTTCAAGACATACAAAGATAGAATGTATAACTATGAAATATCTCTATAATTAGAATACTTACAAAATGAAATATTCAAAAATGTTGAAAGGGTAATTCATCTGCCTTCAATATAGTGCAATGTTGTACAACTGTGATTAAATTGACATCTAGCTACTTCCCCCATGACATTTTATTACAGATTTGCCTATAGCCCTAGATGTGTATAATTTGGGATTATTGAGATTTTATACTGTATGGTATTTGCTACTTTTACCTGAATTTGTTCTTCCCAGGTAGCCATATAGCAGATAAACAATTCATTGCTCCTTCCAGTAAATAACTAGATGTTCTCACATTTTTTGTATACCCTGGACCATATTAAGATCTTCAAGAATAATCTTATGAGCTTGTAGCATAACAGCCTACAAAGGCTCAAATCAGAAAAGAAACAAACAAACAAACAAAATGAGTGATAATGTTAGTACAGAAGGCTGATGAACAGATTTACCAGACATATTAGACCTCGGTCCAAGTTCAGATCTAATGTATAAATGCATTTAAATGAGAATATAGAGATGTGAATTACATAACCTCTCACTCTCTCAGCTCATAAATTATTACCCCATTAAAACTTTAGAATTGGTAAGGAAATGTTATCTACATCCTCCCCTTTTGGATACTTGCATATCAGGTTTATTTTAAAACACAGTAAATATAGTGAGATAAAATGTCATGGAAGCAAGTTTACGCAAAATTCTACTCTAACCCTACCCTTTCTTTTGAAACTCAGATTCTTTTCTTTCTTTTAAATCATTGCACACTGTAAAACTTGTGTTAACAAGTTTTATGTAAAGGTTACATAATTCTCATGGTTCCCAGTCAGTTTCCAACTATGACGTACATTATGATTTCAGAGTTAAGAATTTTTTTTCACTGTCCAGGAAAAATGATAAGTATTGTAAAGAAAGCAAATATTTTAACACTATGAGTTACCTCTAAGTAAAAGCTAAGTCAATAATTCTGTTTTTCCCCCTGTAAACTCTTTCACTTTATTACTCCAAAAAATATAAATACCAACTTTCAATGAAACATTCATAGCTCTGCACTTTAGTTTGTACACACAAATAAATCCTCTTATCATTTTCTTTCAAGGGTGATTTATCAGACTACGTCTATACTACAAGAACTTTGCCAGTATAGACAAGTAGAACTTTATCCCATGCCAGCAAAAACTTATTTGGGAGCTGCATAATATGACCCACCCTAAGTTTTCCCCACTCCTCTGTGAAACTACCTATGTTGACAAAACAATTTTTAATATGAATCTGCATAGCTAAGTTAATTAGTGATTACAATTGTTCATAACCCCTAGCAAAATATACTTGCTGAAGTCTGTATTATGGGCACGTTTCAGTTTTTTATAGCATAGCGATAGCATTTATTTTGTGTTCCTCTTCAAAACTAGAGAAGAAAGGCAGTCTCACTCGCCACCCCACTCCCCCCCGAAACACAGCAAAATCTTGCCAACAATCATTCTGGAGCTTGTGCAACTCACATCAGGTTAATGGGTGACTGATCCTTAGCTCCTGCTCAAATAGTTGTCTGTAGTATGTATCAAAAGTTAGTTATATTAGTATCAACATATAAATATCAGTTCCTTGCATCTTACAAGGCCCTAACTTTAGAAAGCATTATCTTACCCATGAAAGCCTCATGAAGGCAGGGAAGAATTAATAAACCTTCACCTGAATGACCTGTGCTGATACTCTTCTGTTAGCAAGGTAGAACTCCAGCTCAGAGCTAACAGCTTATCTGAGTTTAGTAGACTCTGTAGCCTTGAGACTTGGGAATTGCTCATCGCCTGACTCTCCCTTTAGGTCTGTAAAATATGCAAGTGCAGACAAAATATTAGATAATGAAGGCCTTCCCTCATTAAAAGCTGTAAATAGCAACTGTAAAGTAAAGCTGAAATAGCAACCATCCATAACCAACATAGCACACAAAATGGATTCCAGCCCTAACCCCAATGTTTCTATTGGTTATGCTTTGATCAATAGCAATGTTCACATAACTTTTTTTCAACTGTTACAAGTACAGTTGGAATAGTTGCAATAACTGGCTTTCCTCTGGGGGCAGTTCTAGAAAAAAATAAAAGTGGAAAAACAAGATCTGTGGTAAAACTGATCCAGTTTTTGTTTAGTGGTAAAACCAAAACATTTTATTTCAGTTTGGTCTGTTTATCATTTATAACCAGCTTAAAAGATAATACTGTCAGGACTGATTTTTAAGTCTAGAAAGCAAAATAATTAATGAGAAAGTACTGAAATTAGATCTTTTAAATTTCTCAGATTCTTCTGAATAAACAATATGTTGAAACTAACAAATCCACAATGTGTTTGAGTCTGAGTCACTAACTGCATTTTCCGCCAAGAAAAAATAATAATAAATAAAATAAAATAAAATAAAATAAAATAAAATAAAATAAAATAAATAAATCAGTGCTTTGGCCAAGATGTTTCACTTCAGTCTATTTACAATTTTTACCTTCCTGAACTCAAATAAGCTCAGCTATCAGGTCATACATCTCTACAAAATATCTTTTCCATGATATAAACATCCTATACAGGTTCAAATTTAATTTTTTTCCTGGGCAATCTTATAATTGGTATCTGTTAATGCTTGAATGTGAATGCTTCTGTGACCTTCTACCTGAGTCACTAGATCAGAAGTGCTAAATATTTGCAGGAAGACAGGGTATTACAGCAAAAATTCAGTCTAGTGATTCCTCCCTTTTCCTTAGATTGAAAGGTACATATTTTGGAAGCCTTTAAGGCATAGTTGCCATTAGAAAGAAGCCATTGTTATACTTGGTTAGTTTCTAGTATCCTGGTCAGTTTTGCTATGGTGTATTCTTCATCCAGCCAGCAAATCCATGACTCATTACAGTAATAATGCTTCCTATTTTAAGAATGAAGAAAAAAAAAAAAAACTGATAAAGTTAAGCTGTTATTAAATTATATTTATTGTAATTATTTTCTGAAACAAAATAAGTACTCCAAAACCACACATTTCATTTGCAATTATGATGTCTCATTTAAATAAGAGAAAGCAGTCCCCTTTTTAAAGTTCTGTGCTCTAAGACATGAAGTAATTCAGCTACCACCTCCCAGGCTTCTTATTGACCTGACATTTAGGGCCTTTTCTACCCACTCTACTTGTTGCTGACTCTGCTGCTCTAATCTACAAATTTTGTATTCCTTTGCAACTGGTACTATCAAGAGGGTTGAGGTGTGCAGCATTCTCCTGATTAGTGCAGGCAAGAACATGCTTGAGGAATTCCTGGATTCTAGTATGAATCCCAAAATATTAAGGAAAGCCAAAAATTAATTATTGAATTATTACCACTACCTGGGTATCAGCAGTAACTGTCAGGCTGCAGGAAAAAGAATAAATACTGAAAGCAACTTCAAAAAGATTGTGAGGGCTTTTTTGTTGTTGTGGTGTTTTGTTTTAATAATTCTGGCTAATTACTGTGTCAGAAGGAGAAACAAGAAGAGGTTTAAAATGTATGTCTATCAGGCTGAGTCTTAGCACCACCAAAAAGAATTTGAGGTGTGTTAGCAGCTGGATGTCAACAAAGCTGAGACAGAAACTTTGGAACTTAATATATAGCTTTATAGGAATTAAATAGATTTTCACACAAACAAAAAAAATAATTTTAAAATTTAGTGCTCTTTTATTTATCCGAGTTAGGTGTTTTGGGAGCATAGTTTTGAATAAAGATCGCATAATCTCTCTCCAGGCATGTAATACTTCATCTGCATTAACCCTGAGATCGCCTGTGCTGAAAGCAAATTGCAGCTTTATGCACTCATGCAACCCAGCTCCACTTATCCACACTGTGACCAGTACCAACCATGGACACTCATGGGGATCACCCATCAAAGCCTACCTCAGAGCAATCAAAATTTGCTCATGGGCCTGATACTGATAATACAAATGTATTATTTATAAGTACTAACATCATACTTTGACCCAGATCAAGAAAGAACCTTAAGGCCAGTGGATTTGCCACTGAGATGATTCTTTAGATATGGTTTTAAAGAGGCACAAGCTGTTTCTTGAGCTCTCATATCATCAGTTTAATTCCAGGTTTTATGAATATAGAATAGATCCTAAATGACAAAATCTCAACTTAAGCATAGCTGAGCTTTTCCTCAGTGAAAACTGAGTAAGACTGAGCATTGTGAGCAGAAACAACTGCCACAGGAAATAAGATATGCCATAATAAATTAGATCACCAGTCTTTCTGATCTATTCTTCAGTACTCTGAGTAGAGAAATGCCCAGATGTATTAGAAGTTTGAAGGGAGAGAAATCCAAGCCCACTGTACATGAATGAAAACTATGTATAGTTCCTTGTCTCTGCAAGCAGTCTTCTTGTATCCTAGAACATGAGTATGATTAACTTCTGTCTGACTCTATAGTCAAGTCCTTTAGTGATGCTCCAAAAGTATTGGAAAACAGTCAAGAAGCTATATAAGGCAGAGATGAGAAGAGAATAATTTTAATTATGTATAATTTTTATTTTCATTATTCTACAAATTTTTCCCTTAGATGAGATTGCTTGCTTAACCATGTCTGAAGTAGGTTAGTTCTTTGATTACACAGAAGCACAAGAAGATTAAAATTAGGATTAGTATATAATTGTTCACAAAGCATAAATTTATTCTATCACTGTGGTTTGGGAAAAAAAAAAAAAAAAAAAAAAAAAAAAAAAAAAAGCTTGCATTCCCTGTTAATGTCTGTGTTCTTTTGTGCATTTTCCTAAAGTAGAATTTGGACATCAGGAAACAATGGTTTTAAGAAGCTTACAGATTTTGTGTTATTCTCTCCCCCCCCAAACCTCTTTTTGAACGAATAAAGCATAAGTGATATCCTGCAGAATGAACAACCAATTCAAAGTGAATATACAGGTGGAAAGAAGAAACAAGTTTGTTCCTTAGATGTCCATCTTTAGCTGTACTCAGCATATGCTATTCTGAAACCAAAGAAATCAAGTGCTCTTCTGAGGTTTTCCAAAAGAGCTAGAAAAGTTTGCAAAAATCTGTTAGAATAACTATTAAATCTGAATTACTTTATTCTTCATCCTATAAACTCCAGTCCTAATCTTAATTTAAGGATAAAGTAGAATGGTGATGAATTTTCCTCTTATGGGAATAGGCTAATTAAGCATAGTGAGAAAAACCGTCATCAGTAGATGAAGCCAATTTTGTGTTTCATGCCATATCAGGACAGTGCAATGTGCACTTCGGGCCATTTGCAAACTGCAGAAGAGACAATTTGTTTAGGCCTTTGTCTAACATCTGGAAAGTGAGCTTTTAGTAGTTTGTTGACACTGCACCAGTCAGGAAAGTTAAGGCAAATCCACTAAAGCTTAAATCAATTTGCATAACTTAAAGTGTTAACAGTCCATGCATTTGTTCTCATTTAGGATCAAAGTGAGATTTACTCCTACAGAGATCTTTTGATTACTGAATGAAAGTGTAAGGTGATTATGTAGATTCATCTTCCATTACAAAATCTTCCTAAATATCTTCATGTAGACAAGACTATATTTATCTTATGTGTATGGCTACCCTTCCCATAATACAATAGGATTCTAACTAAAATAGCATTTCAAAATTTAACCAAAATTATAAAGCATTTACTAATTAAATTGATTATAAAGTGAAGATCAGGAGACTACTGATTTTTCTTGTTTTGTGGTTTTGTTTTTCAGTACTTTCTGTACAACGCCTCCTATTCTTGTTCTTAGGTAGAACTACCATTACTTTCAAGTTCTGAAGGACTTTCTCCTTTCAGCCAAAAAAAAAAAAAACAAAAAAAAACAACAAACACCAGTGTAGCACTAGCAAGCCATTGGATCTCTGCAGGCATTAAGTGATTGGGCCTATTTACATAAAAGATATTTAGAAAGAAATCAGAAATTTTAAGTTAGTTATTTAAACTTAATATTTCTTGACTTTTTCCCTCTATCATTTACAATCATACTATTTTTATATATAGTTAAATATTCTAAAAAAAAAAAAAAAAAAAGATATCTTCATTAGAATTTCTCACAAAACTGACATAGACAGTCACCACATTCAGCTGAAACTGACTTCTCAGGAGTTACATAAGACATTTTAACTAATTTAACTTTCAATGGAAACAGAAAATTTCCAAATTCTGATTTTGGTTACAGTTTTGCCATCATTTTAGACATAGTTAGCTTTTTTAGTTACATATGCCACTAGTTTTATATTTTCCTATTCTCCCTTATCCTGTGTTTCAAAAAACTTCAGGACAAAGAACTATTTTTGCTCAGGGCTGTTAGTACAGATGCCTTCAAACTTGGTTGAAGAAGCAGATGGAACATGATGAAGGTATCTGCCACAAAATGTGGCACACTGAACCAGCACTAGGTCACACAGAACATGTAGGGCTAGAAAAACAGCCTCAGTTGTATTTTGACATTGCCTGGTTATACAGCAGCAACACAGCTTTTCTTCTGCTACAGAAGCCTATATACCCCATATAGAGTTTGTTAACACGATGATCAACTACATCTGAAAGTGTGACTGAAACTTGAGAGAAACAATACTAAACTCATTTAATCCCTTTGAGAAGTCATGAGTATCTAACCTAGTGTGGGTCCAAGGTGAGAGATCTTGAGAGATCCAAGGAAATGCAATGTAAGAAAAGTAACAGTAAGATACCTGTTACTTTTAGATACCTAGTACTAGTACCTAGTACTAGTACCTAGTACTAAAAAAAAAAAAAAAAAAAAAAAAAAAAAAAGTTCCGTATTTCCAACCCTCTCAAAACACACAGTTCTACCTAAAAATACACAGTATGAAAACGTGTTAGCTTCTGTCCCTTCTCAACAATGTAGTTGGTTGTTATGTTCAAACACTTTCAAACACTTTTGTCTGGAAGTGCTAAATAATCTGAGTCATCCAAATCCCAATTGTATTCTGACTCCCTAAAACTTCAGTTCTTTCTATGTCACCTTCAGTTGTTTCCTAGATCAGGAGAAAACAAATGCTAATAATGTGATGTTCAAAATAAAGCAGGAGTTACAGCTTTTGGAAAGTCTATTTGAAAAATATTTATTTACTAGATGTCTTCTCTAGACTTTATGATACATTTTTCCCATCTCAAAGTGTGATTAAGGTATGTGAGGAGAAAGGATGACCTAAGAGCAGATTTAGTGGTAGTGACTATGTATGGAACAGACTTTTTTCTTCCCTTCATCAAGACACCTTCACTATACAGTGTTTTGCAAATGGTTTTGGCAGCAGACTCTGCTCTAACACAGCTGATCATGTTGAGATGAAGATGCTAGGTTTTCTATGTTCTTCTAAATTCCTATAGGCAAACCAGTTTTTTACGTTGTCATCAATTGCAGCTGACTCCCCCTTCTCCCTTCTCATCCAGATTTTCTTATTCTTTTGTTGTTCTGTGACCAGCAAAGATTTTAATCAGAGTAGGATGAAGCTAGCTTAAATGTAACCCTCTGGGCAAAGTATCAGGTGTCTACAAAGGACTGCATGCCAGTCTGATACAGAAGGTATTTGAGGCCTTTCATCTGAAACATGCAATGAGAGCGTTTGATCCTCAGATGTTGCTTTACCACCTAAATTAGTAATAAAACCCTAGTTTATTATGTGCAGTTTGTTAATGCCATAGTTCAAGGTCTACCTCTTCGTATTAGCTTTCAGGACATAAAAAAAAAATAATTGTGTTCATTTAAAAAACAAAACACTGAAGTATATTGACTTAATGTTACATACCCATAGTGACAAGAATATAAGAAAATGAAATTCACCCTTAATTAAAAAAAATATAATAATAACTAAGGAAATATCATATATGAGACTCAGAATAAAATTTGTAATTTTATTGAGCTACCTTAGAAGTTTGGTATGTTGATAGTCTGCATAAGTACTGACTGTCATGCATGTGAAGTAGCACATAACCACTGCACGTGTCATTCTGTCCAGGAATTAGTCTTTCAATAGTGAATTAACCTTTAGAACAGTTAAATCATCTGGAGATGTGTACTTCTTTTACAGTTTATTAAGACTGTTTTGAATGTTTAGTGATGCAATTATGTTATAGTTTAAGTCAATAGTCAAAAATGGATACCATCACGATTACACAAATCAATGTTCTAGGTCAAGTTATTAAACAAGTCTAGAATTTTTATCATTTTCCTCAGTCTGTATGATTGACCTTTACATGAAAATAATCAGATCGTAAGTATGAATTGTTTCATTTTAATGCAACGGAAAGTACACCAGTGATAGTAATGTCTTCTAATTTCTACACAAGTACAGAACCACTTTTCTTTAGGCACATTAAAGAAAATGTGCCTAAAGAAAATCCAGTCACAGCACACTGTATTTGCACACAATGAAACAAGCAGAGAATACAAGTAACACAGCAGATCATTTCTATCATACATCACAGAATTATAGAATCATAGTTGGAAGGGACCCATAAGGATCATGCAACTCCTGGCACTGCACAGGTCTACCCAAAAGTTTAGACCATGTGACAAAGTGCACAGTCCAATCTCTTCTTAAATTCAGACAGGCTTGGTGAAGTGACTACTTCACTGGGGAGCCTGTTCCAGTGCACAACCACCCTCTTGGTGAAGAACATCCTCCTGATGTCTAGTCTAAACTTACCCTGCATCAGTTTAACCCCGTTCCCGTGGGTCCTATCACTGGTGTTTATGGAGAATATGAGACAATTGATCCATTTGCCTGTATTCCTTGAAAGTACACCCTCCCACACAACCCAATACAGCATAGCCATCCCTAACTTTTTTTTTTAAGACTTTATTTATTGGAGAAAAAGATGAAAACTAGCGCATCCAGTTCCCTCTCACCTCCTCCTTTGGTGTCAGCACTGCTATCCCGTTTCTCCTTGCCCCTACTCCCACTGCCTCTTGTCTCCCACTCCAGAGACCCAGCTGCACTACTTCTGGACTGAACCTGAATCTGTCCAGCCTCCCCTTCGGTCTTTTTTCAAGTAATACTTATCTGTTCAATAGTGCCTCACCAAGGAAGTACACATCTTCCCTTGAAAATCAGCACTATTCCCCATTGATATTCTACCACTAAAATAATCATACATATCAGAAGCTGTTCCACCCTGGTATATTCACAGTCTTGTGCATCAGCCTAGATCTTTGAGTGCCTTTTAATTCTGGAGTTAACTATGTTGTTCTATGGATATGCAGCTAGTAGTTGGAGGAACCATAATTAGAAAGCAAGTAGCATGATTCTTGACTAACTGTTGCATGTTTTTACCATACAGCCTGGAATTCCTTTCCATCAGATAAGACGTCTCCTCATGTCTGTAGCATGCAAGCTGTAATGTCTCATGTCCCCTAGACAAATGGCAGAGACAGCAACACATTAAACAGTGCATACAGCCTAGATAAAATAAGTAGACTTAAAGCTGAGAAAAGTAAGCTACCATCTTTGTACTGATGTGAAAACCCCTAAAGTCTTAGGAAGTGCACAGGTAGGATTAATCTAAGTTTCTAGTCAACATAGATTTCATAAAATATGGATAATTCAAGTAACAGTGCCCTACAATGTAGCCTCAAATCCAGATGTAAACTCCCTTCTAGATATTAACATATTTTGACTAAAAGATCAGATTAACCAAGAGAACCAAAACCTTTCTGACAAGGATATATTTTCTTCTTAGGAATTTTGACTTTATTCTACACAGTTTAATACATCACTATTTTTATATCACCTTATAAAGTTAATGCTGAAATCCACCAACAGAGCTTTTTCATTTCATTGTGTTTATGTTCTTTTAAAGACCTGGGTCTAAGTTTTATTAAATCATTTCCAATAAATATATGAGCACATCTAATCTTATTTTCCTAAGTGTCTGGAAGCCTAGACTCAGTCTGACCTTCAGATCTGAAGTTTGGACTGATGTTTAATATCATGAGGTTCACTGAATGCACTGGCCATCTCTTTTAGAAATTTGGAAATGTCCAATACAATTACTTTCTGAAAATTAATGCCCTGTTTTTTTTATATGGCTTTCAGCAAACAGCTTCAGCTAAAGTTACGGACTCATTATGCTGACTTTTTCATAAATTATGTATCCCCTAAGTACAAGAGGGACATAGAACTTCTACGGGTAACAGGTATAATTTGAAACACAGGAGGTTTCATCGCCATATGAGGAAGAACTTCTTTACAGTTCAGGTAACAGAGCACTGGAACAAGCTTCCCAGAGAGGCTGTGGAGTCTCCTTCTTTGGAGACATTCAAAACCTGCCTGGATGCCTCCTGTGTAACATGCTGTAGGTGACCCTGCTTGAGCAAAGGGTTGGACTAGATGATCTCTGGAGGACCCTTCCAACCTCAACCATTCTCTAATTCTGGGATAGCAAAGCCAGTACTCATACCAAGTGCAAGTTTCTCGTTTCCAAGGCTTAGCCTAGCCAGAGATATTCTGCATAGTTTTTGAGAAATTAAGCATCTTGTTCTATCACAACCTTTTTTTAATCTCATATTTAACCTAAATGATATTGATCTGTGAGATGGAATTATGAGACATTGCACAATTTCACTGAGTCACAAAAAAAGAATTGGTGATAGGGATGTAGATATGTTCTAGACATATTTGGTATTTCCTTTTCTGACTGCCAATATTTAATCATTTACTATGTCTTTCCACTAAATTCCTGCCCCTTGTCTTCAAGTTCTATAGAAGAAAGCAAGATACATGATGAACTGGTAGATTATACACACAGAACATGGGGAAATAGATGGATGCCCTCAGCTATCAACATCTTCCAAGTGTTTGAGATTTGCAAAAGTTATGCACCTGTAACATGCAGCAAAACAAACTGATTCTATCCAAGCATTTCTAATATTTCTACTTCCTAATGAGTTCACCTGGACTGCTGAAAGTATACAGAGCATAAAGGTTATAGACCACAAATTGACATGCAAACCTGGGATTTTGGAGGAGAGGGAATTTCCTTCCAGGATAAAAGGTTTTGTTCAACCTCTTAACTTGATGATTTATGCAGGTTTTCAAGATAAATGTTAAGCATAATAGCTGTTAAAAATTCCTTATCATTTAATTCATCAAGTTAATGCTAGTAATTTGGGCAGAAGTTCTGTTCAAGCAAAGACTGAAAATCTGAACCTTAAATACAGTCCGAACTACACTCCGAAAATACTTCTTTCATGGTTACTAGTTAAAAGTTATAATTCAGGTACCAACCTCAAGCTGGGATACTGACACTGTCCTCTACATGAATTCCATAGCCCCAGTTAAATGAAACGTAACACCCATACACATGGGGCCTGATCCTGAAGTTTGTAATCTGTCAGAAGCATCTCAGTAAAGTCTGAGATGCTTCTGTTTATCCTGTAGCAGAGCTGAGCACTATACTTTTTTCATTTATCAAATTGGAGAGACGACCCACATGACATTATAATATACATTTCACATTTTACTTTTTAATGATCAGTTCCTTAAAGTAGTATAAGAGATTTGTTAGTGTAGAACAAAATACCTGCTAAAATAACCTTTTTTTATATTATATATAATATAAATATATATTATATATAATATATAATAATATATAATATATATTATATATATAATAATATATAATATATAATATTATATATGATATAAATTTTTTTATATTATATATAAAGCTTAAGATTACAGTATGGCCACCCAGGAAAAGGCATATTTACAGTCTGCATTGCAAGGTTGGTATCATACCATATGCATTCTCATGATGAGACCTGATGGGCTAACCTGCCAAAAAAATAGCTGTTTTTTTTTTTTTTTTTTTTTTTTTTTGGCTTACTTTCTCCATTTTTCAACATACCCCCCACCCCCATGCTCTTTAAAGTCTGTATTTAAAGAGAGAGCAAATCACACATTTTTGACAAGCAGCAACTGGGGTCAAAAATAACCCCCATCTCCTTCCCAGCTTTCAACTGCCTCAAGCAACATAGCTTGTTTCATCTCATCTCATCCCTAGAAAATAAGCCAAATTGAACATGTGTTTGGTAAGAGCTACCTCTGATCTGAAGCTCTTGTCTCCTTTCCTGAAGGACAGACTCCTCCTCCCCTCTCTCTAACTCAAAATGCATTTCTGTGAAGTTTTCAGAGGAAAGAATAATTTTAAAACTGTAAAACTCCATTAATTATATTTTCCCCTTCACTAAAGGGACACAAATTTAAACTCTGAAAGGATTAAGTAGTAGAAAAAATTGTTTCCTCTGGACCATGAAGATGTCACACCTTCATTGCTAATATGAAATGGACAATTTGATGAGAAGTGTGCTAGTGCTATGAACTGAATTAGGCTAAGCCTCAAAAACAGTTAAGTGATTCATAAAGAAGTCAAAATAGCAAGCCCAATTTATCTTTGCAGATCAGATAGAGTTTTTTTTTTTTTTTTTTTTTTTTTTTAACAAGTTGAAATAACTTTTCTGCCTTCATAAAAATGCAAAAGAAAACAGCAGCACCCCATCCATATATTTCTGCAACATATATATAACCCTTGTCAGTTACACGTTGCACTGACTGTATCATTTCAGAAGTGTAGTAAATTTGGGGATCTTCCACCTCTATCAAGGATTCAGTACTACTCATAGAAGCTAAGTGAAGGTGATTTAAACCTTACTGCCTACTAATATCACTGAAAACTACCTTGTTGCCTCCGGACAAAATATTGCTCTAAATGAAGACATGCAAACAACACATTCTTGTGACAGCAGGATAGAGCTTCCTGTCTGATAAGTTGTTTTCAAACCAAGTGTAAACTAGGTCTGCAGATTTTGGCTGCTGTAAACACACTTCAGTCTGTGTGTGCAAAACGTTTAGGGAAAAGATGTTTTTCCTGTTCAAGATCTTCACATCTACTCTGGACAGGTATTTCTATTGCACCTTACGCACTACCTTTTAAGCCAATGGAAAATAGCTGCATTTACAGGTATGTAAGATTCACAGCAACCACTTATAGTGATGCAGGAACTTCTCATGTGCAGTGCAGCCCTTGAATCTTAGTCACCAGGGAAACTGTTGTTGAACTAATGGTTTAAGATAATTACACCCAAATAAGTTTATATGCACCCAAAGTTGTCAGATGCTTCCAATTTAGAATTGGAAATTCATTTAATATATAGTCTGATGCAAGATAGATATTATCATCACTTAATTCAAATGTGCAACGACAGTAGTAATAACGAGCTCCTCTTAAAGTGTGCTCTGTTAAATACATTAACAAGAACCTTCCACAGGGAACACCCACACATAGGCTGGATAAGAGATGCCATAAGAAAATAGACATAAGACATGCTCTACAATTTCCATATATCTGTAGATTATTAAGCTAAAGGTCTAGATCCTTAAAAAACTGTTTAGCTATTAAGCCTATTTGTAAGACTTTAGTCTACCCTATTTACCGCAGTAAGGTCTGGAAAACTAACAGTGACAGGACAGCTAAGGAAAAAAGCATGTCACAGTCCCTTCTACTAGAATGTGGAAGTTAAGAAGTATCTACGCATTGAGGCTTAAAAGTAGACCAGAAGAAATTTAGCATTCTGCATAGAAAAATAATATTCTTTACAAAAGATGGATTTGATTCTTTGATTCCAGTACAGCTTGGTAAGTAATGAGAAAAAAATGTATGAGAAAAAATGTTTTGAATAATACAATTGGGGGAAAAAAAAAAAAAAAAAAAAAAAAAAAAAAAAACAAAACACCATTAAAGTTTGTCATCTTCATTACAGCTCCAATTTGCAAAAATATAATCATATAGGAAAGCGTTTATGCTTAAATGTGCTAAGGCAGAGGAATTAGTTTTTGCTTAGTTTCCTACATTCAGATGCAATTGTGGCATATTATTGCCCACAGGCCACACGAGAGAGCAAAATTATGTCCTCCCAGTTCACATGACTATTAAGAAAATGTAACTAAAGCACTGACATTGATAGAGGTATGATTTTTATGGATCAAATTAATTCATGTACCAGGTGCTTATGAACCCATTAACCCTGGGAGACAAGAGATGCAATGGTCCTGTGCTGTCATTTCCTAGTGCCATCAGATTGCTTGAGGTCATTTACCAAAGAAAGTGATGGTCTTTGGGCAGTTTCCCTAGGCAGTGTGTCTGTAACAGAGAAGCCAGTGTTGGAAATACCTCAGAGGGACAATGAGACTTTGCTATCACTTCTAGCAACTTTGATTCATGTCAGTGTCATTGCCCAGTCTTCAAGACTGTAATAAAATTTGAAATTTCTACCCAGGATTAAAATGCATGCATACGTACAGACAGATAAATTGAAAACACATACATGCACAAAAACAGCTTTTTCCAGCATCTAATAAGACTTGTACTACAATTTTCTCAAGCATTTAACTATTGCACAGTAGCACTAATGTATAACCAGTTATCTTCAGACACATCGAGAGAAATGGGAACTGCAGTATAAGAAATCACTAATTTGCTATTAGTAATTTTTTCCATTTTCCTGAAAAAAAAATCCTTAAGTGAAGTTTCTTAAGGGAACAAGTTTTGTTTAAGGAACAGGTTCCTTACAAAGGATAGTATTTTGCAGATAGCAGGTAATTTCAAAGCATTAAGGGAACATTCAGCACTTTAGTCAGTGTAATTGGTTAGTTTTAATTCAAGCACAGCATATTTTTCCTTGATTGATCAATTCAAGGACAACTTGGTAAATGTATATAGCTTTCTTATAGGGATTATCAGACTAGATGCTTCAGTGGTCTTACCTGGTTTTCACCTTCCAGTTCTACCTTCTCTATATGGTTAGGCTTCTCATCTTGGAATGATAGAGCAGTTCAACACTCCATGCTCATTCAGGTTTTATTTCCTACTGCTGTAACCAGCAGCTATGTCAAATAAGGCCCACTGTGGCTGTTCTTTTAACTGATTCATCCACTAAAACATACAGATTAACAATTAATTCATGGGGACCACAGAACAATCATTTGCTAGCAATGACTTGCAATAATAAAGTTCAATATATACAAACATAACCTAGTATAAGTCATTACTAATTCTGAGTCACCTAGTCAGCTCTCCATCAAGTCTTAGATAATATCTTGTAGCTGAACTCAGAACTGCTAACACAAAGTTATAACAACTTCTCACCTAACAATTACTCATCCCCACTCTGTTGGGTGTAAATTTGATATGAAACATTCCTTGGTAGTTTCTGCCCCCACGCAGCCTACAGAACTTCTGTTCTGAGCAAACACTTAACTTCTTGAAGGTTTCTGTAGCTTTTTGAGGGAATAAACTTATTCAGATGAGCAGGGCAAAAAGTCTCATGCTTGTCCCAGTTCTTACTTGCCTTGATTCCTAAGTACTCATCCATACAAATAGGAAAGAAAGCTGTCTGAGCTGCAAGTCTGCACTGTTGGCTCATGTCAAGCTTTTCATCCACCAGAACCCCCAAGTCCTTCTCTATAGGGTTGCTCTCAATGAGTTCTTCTCCCAGCTTGTTCTCATGTCTTGGATTGCCCTGACTTAGGTGCAGCACCTTGCACTTGGACTTTGTTGAACCTCATTAGGTTCACATGGGCCCACTTTTCTAGCTTGTCCAGGTCCCTTTGGATTTCATCCCTTCTTTCTGTTGTACCAACTGCACCACTCTGCTTGGTGTCGTCTGCAAAGTTGCTGAGGGTATGCTTGATCCTACTATTACCTTTGATAAAGATATTAAGCAGCACTGCCCCCAAGACAGACCCCTGAAAGATATCACTAGTCACCAGCCTCCACCTAGACATACAGCTGTTGACCACCACCTCTAAAGATGTGGTCATCCAGCCAATTCCTTATCATTGAATAGTTCACCTTTCGAATCTATTCCTTTAATTTAGAGATTCAGATGTTATATGAGACCATGTCAAAGGCCTTACATAAGTCCACATAGATGGCATTGGTTAGTCTTTCCTTTTCAACTGGTGTATCATAGAAAGCCACCAGATTGGTCAGCTACAATTTGCCCTTGGTGAAGCCATGTTGCCTGTCTTAGATCACCTCCTTGTCTGGCATGTACCTTGGCATTGCTTCCAGGAGGATCTGTTCCAGGATTTTCCCAGGCACAGAAGTGGGGCTCAGTCTGTATATTAGATTTCTGGGTCCTCCTTTCTACCCTTTTTAAAAATAGGAGTGATGTTTCCCTTTTTCCAGTCACCAGGGACTTCACCTGACTGCCAAGACTTCTAAAATATGATAGAGAGCGGCTTGGCAACTACATCAGCCAGTTCCCTCAGGACCCTAGGATGCAAGTTATCAGGCCCTTTAGATTTGTACCTGTTAAGTTTTATCAGGTGGTCTCTAAACAGCCCTTCACTTGCAGTGGGAGGGACTTTGCTCTGCCCAGCCCCTCTCTAGAGGTTGAGGGACTCAAGAGACATAGCCTGACAGACAGTGAAGAACAGCAGAGAACTTGAATACCTCAGCGTTATCCATGTTTGTTGTTACCAGTTCTCTTTTCATTTATCAGAGGGTACAATCTCCTTGGCCTTTACTTTCTGGCCAAAGTACCTATAGAAGCCCTTGTTATTCTTTGCATCCCTTGCCAAACTGTTCCATCATGTTTCAGGTGGTGTTTTTGTCTGTTCCTACAGTGGCAGGGAATGGTTCAGAGAGGACACAAAAAGCCCACCTGATAAACACGTGGCTCAGAGGCTGGTGCCGACACAGAAGTTGTGGGTTCTTTGACCATGGGGCGCTTTACTCGGCACCTGGCCTGATGGCTGCAGATGGGTCCCAACTGTCCCCAAGGGGAAAACGGATCCTGGCCCAGGAGCTGGCAGGGCTCATTGAGAGGGCTTTAAACTAGGTAAGAAGGGGGGCGGGGATGAAACAAAGCTTGTTGGAGGTGTGCCAGGGGGAACAGTGGCAAGGCTGGGGGAGAAGGCTAAGGCCCAGCTGAAGTGCATTTACACTAATGCACACAGCATGGGCAACAAGCAGGAGGAGCTGGAAGCCACTGTGCAGCATGCAGGCTATGACTTGGTTGCCATCACGGAAATGTGGTGGGACCACTCTCATGACTGGAGTGCTGCAATGTCTGGTTATAGGTTCTTCAGAAGGGACAGGCAGCACGGAAGGGGTGGTGGAGTGGCTCTCTATATTAGAGAGTGTTTTGATGTCATCGAACTTGAGGCTGGGAATGACAAGGTAGAGTCACTATGGGTTAGGATCAGCGGAAAGGCCAACAAGGGAAGCATCCTGGTGGGGGTCTGTTATAGACCACCAAACCAGGATGAGGGGACGGATGAGGAGTTCTACGGGCAGCTGGCGGAAGCTGTGAAATCATCAGTGCTTGTTCTTGTGGGGGACTTTAACTTCCCAGACATATCCTGGAAGCACAACACAGCCCAGAGAAAGCAGTCCAGGAGGTTTCTGGAGAGCGTGGAAGATAACTTCCTGACGCAGCTGGTTGGCGAGCCTACCAGGGGAGGTGCCCCGCTAGACCTTCTGTTCACTAACAGAGAAGGACTGGTGGGAGATGTGCTGGTCGGGGGCTGTCTTGGGCAGAGTGACCACAAAATGGTAGAGTTCTCGATACTTGGTGAAGTCAGGAAGGGGATCAGTAAAACCGCTGTCTTAGACTTCCGGAGGGCTGACTTTGAGCTGTTCAAGACACTGGTTGGCAGAGTCCGTTGGGAGGCGGTTCTGAAAGACAGAGGAGCCCAGGAAGGCTGGGCGCTCTTCAAGAAAGAAATCTTAATGGCTCAGGAGCGGTCTGTCCCCACGTGCCCAAAGACGAGCCGGCGTGGAAGAAGACCGGCCTGGCTGAGCAGAGAGCTGTGGCTCGAGCTTAGGAGAAAAAAGATGGTTTATAATCTATGGAAAAGAGGGCGGGCCACTCAGGGGGACTACAAGGATGCTGCGAGGCAGTGCAGGGACAAAATCAGAAATGCCAAAGCTCATCTGGAGCTCAATCTGGCCACTGCTGTTAAAGACAACAAAAAATGTTTTTATAAATACATCAATACCAAAAGGAGGACTAAGGAGAATCTCCACCCTTTACTGGATGCGGGGGGAAACTTAGTAACCAGAGATGAGGAAAAAGCTGAGGTGCTTAACGCCTTCTTTGCCTCAGTCTTTAACAGCAAAACCAGTTGTTCTCTGGATGCCCAGTACCCTGAGCTGGTGGAAGGGGATGGGGAGCAGAATGTGGCCCCCACAATCCACAAGGAAATGGTTGGCGACCTGCTACAGCATTTGGATGTACACAAGTCAATGGGGCCGGATGGGATCCACCCGAGGGTACTGAGGGAACTGGCGGAGGAGCTGGCCAATCCGCTTTCCATCATTTATCGGCAGTCCTGGCTATCGGGGGAGGTCCCACTTGACTGGCGGCTAGCAAACGTGACGCCCATCTACAAGAAGGGCCGGAGGGTAGACCCAGGGAACTACAGGCCTGTTAGTTTAACATCAGTGCCAGGGAAGTTCATGGAGCAGATTATCTTGGGTGTCATCGTGTAGCAGTTGCAGGGCAAGCAGGTGATCAGGCCTAGTCAGCATGGGTTTACGAAGGACAGGTCCTGATTGACGAACCTGATCTCCTTCTATGACAAGGTGACGCGCTTAGTGGATGAGGGAAAGGCTGTGGATGTGGTTTACCTTGACTTCAGTAAGGCTTTTGACACCATTTCCCACAGGAAACTGGCTGCTCATGGCTTGGACTGGCGTACACTTTGTTGGGTTAAGAGCTGGCTGGATGGCCAGGCCCAAAGAGTTGTGGTGAATGGAGTCAAATCCAGTTGGAGGCCGGTCACTAGTGGAGTCCCCCAGGGCTCGGTACTGGGGCCAGTCCTCTTTAACATCTTCATCGATGATCTGGATGAGGGGATCGAGTGCACCCTCAGCAAGTTCGCAAACAACACCAAGTTAGGTGCGTGTGTCGATCTGCTCGAGGGTAGGAAGGCTCTGCAGGAGGACCTGGATAGGCTGGACCGATGGGCCGAGGCCAACGGTATGAAGTTCAACAAGGCCAAGTGCCGGGTCCTGCATCTGGGGCACAACAACCCCAAGCAGCGCTACAGGCTGGGAGATGAGTGGTTAGAAAGCTGCCTGTCAGAGAAGGACCTGGGAGTAGTGGTTGACAGTCAGCTGAATATGAGCCAGCAGTGTGCTCAGGTGGCCAAGAAGGCCAACAGCATCCTGGCTTGCATTAGAAACAGCATGGCCAGCAGGTCCAGGGAAGTGATTGTCCCCCTGTACTCGGCTCTGGTGAGGCCGCACCTCGAGTACTGCGTTCAGTTTTGGGCCCCTCGCTACAAGAAGGACATCGAGGTGCTTGAGCGAGTCCAGAGAAGGGCTACGAAGCTGGTGAAGGGTCTGGAGAACAAGTCTTACGAAGAGCGACTGAGGGAGCTGGGACTATTTAGCCTGGAGACGAGGAGGTTCAGGGGCGGCCTTATTGCACTCTACAGGTACCTGAAAGGAGGCTGTAGCGAGGTGGGAGTTGGTCTATTCTCCCACGTGCCTGATGACAGGACGAGGGGGAATGGGCTAAAGTTGTGCCAGGAGAGGTTTAGGTTGGATATTAGGAAGAACTTCTTTACTGAACGGGTTGTTAGTCACTGGAATAGGTTGCCCAGGGAAGTGGTTGAGTCACCATCCCTGGAGGTCTTTAAAAGACGTTTAGATGTAGAGCTTAGGGATATGGTTTAGTGGAAGATTTGTTAGTGTTAGGTCAGAGGTTGGACTCGGTGATCTTGGAGGTCTCTTCCAACCTAGACTATTCTGTGATTCTGTGATCTATATCGTGACTTTCCTGATCCCACACCTACACATTCAGACTGCATCCCTGTACTCTTCCCAGGCCATGTGTCCTTGATTCCACTGCCTGTGCATTTCCTTCTTACACCTCAGACCAGTGAGCACACTATAAAATTGTCTATAAAGAGCAATCCAAGATTCAAGTTCAAAGCTCATATTATAATCCAGATAAGTGAAATATTTTCAGAAATATCAACTACCATATTAGTCAGTGAATGGTAAATTATGAAACTGATGCCTTGATTTTGGAAATATTAGCCATACATATATTGAAAAAAAGAGAAAAAGGAAAACCTGAACTTTAACTCCTCATTTATCACAGGTATTAACAATCTACAGGTTTTCTTTGTCTACTGTTCCCACCACCACCACTCATAAAACTTTGAACATCCACAGATTTTCTCTGCCTTTTCGGCTTAAGCTTATTCACTACAGGAATTTCAGTCCTTTAAAATCTCTATCTAGGTTTCCCTTTCCAAATTGCTCTTCCACATTTTTGAAGGGAGCAGTACTATTTTTTGGAGGGATGAGACCTCATGGTTCTATCACATTCCAGGTTTCAGAAGCATAGGGAGCTTCCTTTTACCTGTCAAAACAGATTGTTGCACATACTAATTTTTGTGAGCTCATTAGCTTTCTTTTAAACATGGTTTATGATTATGTTCACAAACTAAAAAGTAACGCTTTTCAGCAGGTAGCTTATTTTGTTTCTGCTACACTATGTAATATGCAGAAATATTTAAAGTCAGATTTAAAGTCACTCCTACAATAAGTTTGTCTCTTCATATGTTAGTATTACTTTCATGATTAAGTAGGGTTGACTTAACTATAGTATTTACTGCTCTTTATAGCCAAGTAATAACAAGCTCGCTTTAGAGCCAGTCTCGGTCATGGCCAGCCTGCAGGGGTCTCACATTCTAAGCCTTCAAGTCTGATCTTATCATGTCACTTCATTTTGATCTCTACCATCAGCTCTGGCACAAAACTCTCCATGAGGAAGGTGTATAGCAAGAAATATCCTCTTGTATTTATAATCCAGGCCCTTTTTGAGGTGATGAAGATTCAAAGACCACTGTCTTAAAATTTGTCAGGTTTTTCTAATAACATCTTTTGATCCATCTCTGTGTGTTTGGGGGATGTTATCACAGATATCCTGCAGGGTTATAAGAAATTGCCATAACATAAGTCTTTTGCATTCTACACAGACTTGAAACATTATTTCCCATGAGATCCCTCTGTTCTGAAAATATAAACTATTTACTTTGTTCCTATAAAAAAGGAGGCTACATTTGACAACTATTTTTTTTTTTTCCTATATCCCAGCTACCAGTAGATCAAGTCTGTAACACTGATGTATTTCTTTCATTATAACCACTTAACTATTTATCACTCCGTAAGTTTTTGTGTTCTCTTCACCAGCTAGGATTAAAGTTTATTTTCTAATTCAGTGAGAAAAACATTAAATAGCTCAGGGCTAACACCCTCTCCATCATATTCAGAAGGTCATAACAATCAGCATAGCATCATTATCCCCATATATATTTGTCTAAAATCAATTAAATATTTTATTATGTGCCATGGCTGACTTTGTTCTTCTGGTTTATCAAGAAGTGCTGTGAAAACAAGTCAAACTTAAAACAACTCAAAAACAGACTGTATGCTGAAAGGCACAGCTACATGTGAAGTGTACCTAAGATATAATCTAAATCCATAAAATGACAGAGGGAGATGATAGCTGGGAATATGAGAAGTGCATATAAAGCTAATTATATAGTCAAATACATGCATCAATATATATAATGATGCCTGCATTGATTCTAGATAAATACATTGGTTATGATACTGAAATAGCCTTATGGATGAGTTTATGATCAAGACACCCATAGGACAACACATATGAAAGAATGATCACCAGCACCAGCTCAGGCTGTTAAAAAATTTTCAGTCAAAGCTTGAGAACCTAATGAGGTTCAAGTGCAAAGTGTGGCACTGGGGTCAAGGCAATCCCAGACTTGAGCACAGACTGGGAGAAGAACACATTTGAGAGCAACCGTGCAGAAAAAGAGTTGGGGATCCTGGTGGATGAAAAGCTCAACATGAGCCAGCAGTGCATGCTTGCAGTCCAGCAGGTGAGCTGCATCCTGGGCTGTATCAAAAGAGGAATGGCCAGCAGGTCAAGGGAGGTGATCATCCCCCTCTACTCTGCCCACGTGATGCCCCACTTGGAGTGCTGCATCCAATCTGGGGCCCTTAGCACAAGAAGGATTTTGATCTGTTAGAATGGGTCCAGAGGAGGACCACAAAGATAATCAGGGGGCTGGAGCACCTCTCCTATGAAGAAAGGTTGAGACAGTTGGGGCTGTTCAGCCTGAAGAAGAGAAGGCTCTGGAGTGACCTTACTGCAGCTTTACAGTTTTTAAACGGGACTTGTAAAAAAGATGAAGAGCAACTTTTTGTCAGTCAGATAATGACAGGACAAGGGGGAATGGTTTTAAAGTAAAAGAGTAGAGATTTAGATTACAGGTTTGGAGGAAATTATCCAGAGAGTGGTAATGCACTGGAACAGGTTGCCCAAAGGAACTGTGGATGCCCCATCCGCAGAGGTGGTGAAGATCAGGTTGGATGAGGCCTTGGGCAACTTGATCTAGTGGTTGACATTCCTGCCCATGGCAGGGAGGTTGGAACTGGATGATCTATGAGGTTCCTTCCAACCCAAACAATTCTATGATTCTATGAAGGAATCTTACTTAAGACTTGAGGTCAAGCATTTTATCTCACTGCTTAGACAGGTAATTGGTTGTGTTTTTATTCTTCTTTCTTCCTGCCTTCATTCTTTATAGTTTGGAGTAAATGTAGTTGTATAGAAGAATTTCAAAATCCTCAAGCAATGCTCTATGCAATGGGAGAAAAAGACAGAATGACTAAAACATCTGCTCTACACCACTACGTACTTAGCTCAAATAGGCCTTAAAAAATAAAAAATAAAAATCAGTTTTCACATAATCTCAAAATGGCTGAGTTTGGAAGGGATCTCTGGAGGTCATCTGGTCCAATCATCCTGATCAAGAAGGGACACCTAGAGCCCATTGCCCAGGACCATGTTCAGATGTCTTTTGAGCATCACCAAGGAAGGAGACACCACATCCTATCCTGGCAACCTGTTCCAATGCTAGGTCAACTTCAGAGAAAAAAAGAGCTTCCCAATGTTCAAACAACCTCCTGTGTTTTATTTTGTGTCCATTTCATCACCAAAAATAGTGTTTGGAGTTAAAGTCTATTTGTGCCACATATACCAAATGAATTAAGCACCATAGAGCCTTTTTTTTTTTTTTTTTTTTTTTTTTTTGAGTAAAAGATTAAGTTGCTGGAGAAACCAGTCATTTAGACAAAAATATATTAACTGACTAGAAGATTTCTAATGGGCAAAAGAACTTCTGCATCTTATGTTCCTTATCCAACTGTTTCTTCCATAACGTCACTTTAGTGGAGAACAAAAAAAGGAGTTAATTTTTTTCTACAAATCAAATTTAATATTAAGATACAGATGGTATACAAAAGTATGGGATTAGGTTTAATGAATCAGGACGACTCATTGATTCTTACTTTCCTAAACTGAAGGGCCAAGAAACTCACCAGTTGTGACAGTAATACTTGTCCACTCACTGGGAATGTAGATAATTGAAAGTTAGCAATTAATTTCCTACACAGTAGGCACTTAACTACCACTGTATGATATGACAGTCAAAGGACATAGGCTAGACATCAAGCTACTTGCCAGCAGTGTATCCCACATACCATTAAAAATCCGATGGGCTATTTTGTAGCCCATTATCAGTCTCTTAATGCCTATTGGGAACTCCTAAAGCTTCCCAAGAGCTGCACATCATCACATAAGTAGAGTGATTAGCAACTCAACATTGCATTTTTCCTGGCTAAATTGTTTGACTTCTCTTAAATGTCACAGCTTTAAATATCTTAAAGATGTTTGTGGTACAACATCAATTATATCTGTTCTCTAATATTTATTGAACTAGGGCATATATAAAACTTTCATAACTGGCACAATTATGGAGATATATCTTGCACTTTCCAGTCTCTTCTGTACTTAAATTCTGTCTGAAATCTCCTATAACAGTAGATCCCATTTCACATTTTGAGAGCCAAGGCCTATTTGATTGTTTTTATCTCATCTAAGCAACAAAATAAATGAAGTTCAGGAAGGTTCATCTGTGGAGAAAGCAATAGTGATTTTGCTTCCTCTTCAAGAAAAATTCTATCGCTAACTGTAGCACAGATCCATTTTCCTCCCCCATAAGCTTGAACCATTTTGTAAGTGTTAAGCTTTGTCATGATCTTAGTGGGTGTGCTCAGCTGGAACCTGATTCAAGCAGAGTTTTGTATACAACGTTATCCAGAATCACATACCTGAAACTTCTGTACAATTCATTTTGCAGATGAAGCAATCTCATGATTCAAACTTGTAAGAACCTATTGTTCCACCCATTTTGAATTTGGTAGCTAGAGCTTAAATATTGATTTAAATTTAAATTATTCTTGAATTACATATAAAAACATTACATGTAAAACCCTATATTGCTTTTCAGCAATACATTGTGTTGCATACCTCTATGGAGCTATCAGTGCTGGAGAGTCCACAAAAATGAATCCTTGTATGATTTATCCTTTAAACTTGTTCTGGGACACAAACCTTTTTTGAACATCTTCATATACAATCCAGATGATCATAGCACAAGGGTTTTAAATTGTACAAAATAAAACAACTCAAATATTTTAGTACAACATATTACTTTTGGAAGTGTTACCATACAAGAAAGACAGAATATTTTCTCATGACAATTGCACCAGAAAATAGAAGTTTCACCTAGACAACCGGTGTAAAATCTCAGAATTTGCTCAGAGGAAGGGAAAAAACAAATAAGATTGAGGTGGAAGCTCTAGATGTTTTTAAAAACACAGATTATTTAACATTTATATTTTTAAGAATCATCATGGTATTACAAATTCTTCAGCTTTGAGTCTTCAGTGAAAAGACCATAACATTTATTTTGAAAGTTCTCTACAATATATAGCTTGCTTCTAAGTCCAGCTGTGCAGGGGTGTTGATAGCACTAATGAAAATGGAATAATAGACTAGAGTTATGACTACTACATGTAGGATTTTGTGACTAAGCTACACCTACTAGTTAGTCAGTCTGTTTCTTTTAATGTCTCTGAAAGATACAGACAGACACCTGAATCTTAAACACTTGTACATGCCCCCTGAAATACTTTTAGCTCCAGGGAGATTTCTGTAATATACTGTGTGCATATCAATTGTTTAATAGCAATGCACAGAACTGCAATGCCTAGTTTTCTCCCTTGTATAAAAACATTAAAAGAAAATGAGTCAGCTTCAATACATAATGCTAGATTGGACTGGAAACAAAGGCAAAATGGCTGTTTAGAGAAAGCCATATAAATTAATGATTTTTCACCTATTAAAAATACAAAAGGGCTCAAATAGAAAGTTACCTAACTTGTAACTTTTTTTTTCCTCTCCAAGATTGTAGATTTGGAAACCAGCTAAGACTTACTAAGCATTATTTACATTACAGCAGCATTCATAAGCACAGTTAAATTCTGTGTCCCGACTCAACTGAGCACTGTATATGAAGTTCCTTACGGCATGATTCTTCTGCTTTCTGATTATTCTTCACCTCCCCACACCCCACTAAGGAATTAGTAAGATTGATATCAAACTACAAGATTTACTACTTATACAGGATTTTGAGGAAAACATGGAAAAGACTGAAATAGGATTCAAGCAGTGCCTATAGTGAGAATAAGAGTAGAGAAGTCTATCTGTTTTGTTTATCAAAAAAAAAAAAAAAAAAAACTTACACAATCATAGAACAGGAGTCCAACTCCTGGCTCTACACAGGACGACCTAAAAGTGGTCCTGTGGTCCTACGTGTCTGAGAAATGTTCAAATATTTCTTGAACTCCAATAGGCTTACTGCTGTGACCACTTCCCTGGGGAGCCTGTTCCCATTCCCAACCACCCTCTGGGTAAAGAACCCTTTCCCCAGTATTCAACCTGCACCAGAACCAACTTGAACTTCAGAACCAAATGACTTCAGCTGCTCCTCATACATTATGTCCTTTAGAGCTTAACTATCTTCACAGACTTCCTTTGGATGCTAATAGTTTTATGTCCTTCTTTTATTGTGGTACCCCAAACTGCACACAGTACTCAAGGTGAGGCCACATCACTGTGGAGTAGAGTTGGACAATCACTTCCCTAGACCAGCTAGCAACATAATTGAAATGAAGCTGTCATAGCATGTGTACAAGGACCTCAGGAAAAAACAAAACAAAACAAAAAAAACCTAAATGACTAAACAAAAAACAGAAAAGCACAAGTTACTGGTTGAAAGTTGCATAGTCCCACTGAAAACAGACAAATAACAGTTCTATTTACTTGTTTGGCAGGTAACTATTTTAAAAGATAAATTAAGGTAAAATTTAAGTTATGGAATCACTGTTTATCACATTTCCAGGACTTGCCAGTAGCTATTGGATTAAAATAAATAAATAAATAAATCTATGAACCTCTTCTAATTCTTCAAAATATTAGCCATTGAGTGATTTTCTTACAGCAATTGAAGCAAAAATTTCATCAAGAGTAGCAGATAAATCAGTCTTTTAGACACTGAAATAGACTGAAAGAAAAAGCATTCTTCTATTTAGTAGATTTGAGGGAACTAAAACCTGGAAAAGATGATGATACTATAAAGTAATGAATGGAGTTTCCACTAAACTGAGTTATCAGGATAAATCACAGCTTCTAAACATAGGGCCAGAATCATGTAGTATTGTTATGCAGTGGATGGAGGATCACAATCCTTTGCTTTGGAAGTCATATAAAAAGGTCGAAAAGGATAGGGCAATAAGAAAATCTAGCTTGGTGTCATAGGGAAGACACCAGAAACTCAGCTCACTGTAATTACCTTATTTTTAATAGAGGGAAGATGTTTTGCTAGCAATCAGAAAAAATAGTCAGGCACTCCCAAATTCTCTTATTATGCACAAAAGGCACCCACGACAACACAAGTATTGGTTATCTGATTTGCACCCTTGTAGCATAAGCAGTAGGGAATGACTCTCATCCAGGTGCATGTGTCAGGGCAACAGCATTGGACTAAATGAGACAGCAGAGAGAAGGTGACCACATTTATCTGCACCAAGTAAGAGTGGCTCATTTTACAATCTCAAGATCAGAGGAAGAATTTCCTAAGCACTGAAACAGGATCCCAATCAAGCTATTCCATCAGGACACAACAAAGTAAAGTCTAAACTTACATAATTAATTACAGCCACATCTTTGAGAAAGAAGTCCCAGCTCACTGGGTCACCATCAAAAGAAGAGGCTTGTTCTGGAGTAAAATTTGTCAATGAACAGCAGGAGTAACATCTGACATCAAAGTCCTACCAATGGGTGGGAATTAACCAGCTGGAAGTATTTACTTGCCAAACAAACTCAGCTGCAGTGTCAGAGTGTCATGAGACCAGCAGAGATGCTCTGGACAAGAACCCATATAAGACTTCTTAAATGAGATACAATTAACAGCAACTGTACAAACCATCTAAATTATAAGATTTCCCATGTTTATGAAATTTCTGCCTCCAATATTTATGATAGACCTATTTTCCTCTAAGCTCCAGAATCTCTTGAGTACTCTGTCCAATTACATGATTTGTCCAGCCCTAAGAGAAAACTTATCTCAGTCTTGGTATCTTTGAGAAGTAGAATAAACTGAAGTCCTACACGAGAAGTTGTGGTTGGTGCTGTATTTGTTAGTAATTGCTTATGGTCTCTTCTACTTCATTTTCCCTCATCGGTGCTATACCACAAAATATATTTGCTTCACAAAACCATTTGTGACCAAACTTAAAGCAGTAAAACTACAAATAAGCCTCAACCACAGACATGAGTATAATACATAATTAACCTGTGGAATTCACTGTCATATAGCATAACAGGTGTGTACTTTCAATGCATTCTTGAAATGTATACATTTACTGATGAAAATCAACTTCTACAGATATAAAGGTTACCAATAGGTGTCCTCTAGAGCATGAAAAAGGGGCAGACGAAAATATCTGATCATGATGAAGTACTAGACCTAGGCTGAGTGGAAGGGAGCATGTTAAGCTTTTGACTTCTACCATTACCCATAGCAGAAGACAGACCAAGGATTGATAGCTCCACTAAGGCAATTCTTATATACCTAAAAAAAATATTTATAGAACTCATTCTGGCAACTCTGGCCAAGAGATAGGTCATGATCATTCCTAATGTGCTAGAATAAAACAAGGTGAGTTCATGGTTAGAAAGTCTTAATAATTCAGTATCATCGGTTCTTTTGCAGACTTGCTAGTTTAGCTCTAATTTTATGCAAAATAAAATTAATATGACATGAAATATTAAGTTAGCTTCATAACCAAAATCATTTTATAGTCATCATAAAAGGGATACTATAATTCTGAACATGAATGACATTCTGACAAATGAGATATTCTGCAGTGGTAACTTAGCCATTTGTGATTTTCTCACACACAGCTCCTTAGTCTATATCCTGTATGTCATCACTTCACACTTAATTAGGAATTTCAAGTAGGAAAAAAAAAACATTGCTCTTAATTTCATATATTTTTTTCCTAAGAATTTCTTGGATTTTTTTTTTTTTTTTTTTTTGGTTGGAAATACTCCAGTTTTTGTTAGCATGTTTATTTGATCTGTGAAAAGAACTGAGTATTAACACTGGCTTTAACAGGAAATAATAACAAACTTCTCCCTAACTTTAGTTTCATTGATTCCTTTCATCTCTAAGAATATCCAGCAACTTTGATAGCCTCATCTGTCTATGTTTAAGACTGCCAGTGACCAGGCATATATCTGCTGAAGTTACATCAGACTATGACCAAAGTAAATACTTTTCTAGTTCATTTATATTGAATAAAAATTATTTGTTTACAAACAATTTCTAATGCATTACTCTACGTAATGAAGCATGGAAAGATTAAGTCAAAAGTCATAGTTGTATGGCTATGGAAAGATTAAGTCAAAATCTTTCATGGAAAGATTAAGTCAATGGAAAGATTAAATCAAAAGTCATAGTTGTATGGTACTTTTAATACACTATTTATAATGATTATGTTCAATATGAAGTATATAAATATAAAAATAATGCAAGATAAAGTAAAAAAAGGGATTGTATCTGAAGAACTAGGCTTCTAGTATTGATTTTTTTTTTTTTTTTTGGAGTTTTTCTGATGAGAACAGAACAAAGCAGTACAACAGGAGCTTAATCACAGCTCCAAACCTCTTCAGACCAGAACTTAACTCAAAAGCCTTTGCCCTCTTCCAATGAGTTCAGCTCTAGACAGACCCAGTTTTTTAATTCTCTGAATCTATTTCAGTACTTTATTTTCCTCAGACAAATGTATTCACCTCACAGAACACCACCTTTCAAAACTCACATATCAGTTTCCATTTCCCAGGAGATTCTCATGTTGCTGATTTTAGTAGGGGATTGAAAAGTCCTCAAAAGGAATTTCTTTGTGCAGGTTAAGCACATTATTTCTTATTTGTTTACAGTGAAACAGTGGATTACACCCTCCTTTTCAGCAGCTTTTTGACTTAAACTTAGCATATTTTTCTTGACTTTCTGTAGTGTAAAACACTGCTGTTTCATTCAAGTTTTATAGATGAGCTCCTGAATCACTTTATTAGCTCTCCTCAATTGGACTAGTAGCAATTGCTCAAACAATGAGATCAAAAGGACTCATGTTTGAAAGCTCAGTCCTTACAGTTTATCCTTGTGCTTTCCAAACCATAGCTTTGTTCATATTCCCAATATGATGTTTGTTTTTTTACTAACAGTAAACACGTTGACTCAGTTCACGATCTATGCTTTCTATATCTTTTCCTGCAGATTCTGCAAATGCCGAAAGGTTTTCAGATCCTATATTTATCAGCTGATTGTTTCTGCCTAGACTCTTGCCTGTTGAAGCATTTTATATGTTTCACACATTCTCAGAGAAAGTGCTATTTTCAGTAAAAATCCATATTTTCCTTTGGAAAACTGGAAATTACTATTTTCTGATCAGTTTTAAAGCTTAGTCCATCATTTCTGAGTCTGACAAGCAATAATTACTTAATTTACTGAGGCAAGAATAAGGAAGTATTAAGGGGAAATAAGAGCAAGGTAATACGGCTAATCCAACAGGACTGAACACCAATCTGGGTAACAATTTCTTAATTAGAACCTAGTCTTGGCCTCCATGGGAAATGGATACCATATTAAACACCTAAAGTATCCTTTCTTCTTTGGTCAGTGGAAGTACCATGGTGATGTCAATGTCTATATATCTTTATACCAAGCAATTTTCAGGAGTAAGGAATAATGTTAGTTGTTACATAATTGCTTATTGTCCAGTTAGTTGTTCTCTACCTCCCTAACATAAAATCACAATTCGCATAAAATATCCCATGGGCCTGTTCTGGCCTAGAGTATGCCTTTAGGACTATGCTGTGATGATGAGCTAGATTTTAATCTTAACTGTAGCCCTCAAATTCAAAACAATCCCATGAGATCTCAGGGATGTCAGCAGATTCACAACAGCAACAAAATAAAAAACAACCATCCCGCAGGAGCAATGTGGCTATGGTTCTCTCAGTTCTATTATCACCTCTATTCTTGCCAAAAAAATGTCACAAAATCTTTAAAAATCACAGACGTTAGTCCTCTGATGCTTCCAGATGGAGTTTTGGCTCAGGATATGAAATATTTGTTAACTCACCAACAATATTCTCTTGCAAGACAAACATTTTTATTTTTTGATTGTAAAATAAAGTACAATCAATCAAGAAGTTTGATTTTCTAAATTTGGGATTAATGCTATGTATTTTCACAGATTAATGGAGCTGACAAGGTTTTAAATCAGTCATCCTTATATATTTTCCTTAGTGTGAAGATATATTTATTAGTACAGCTAAAGTAAAAAAACCATCATCGTTAATTGCCCATCTAAGAAGTCAATTAAAGTTCAATAGGCATATTCGTTAGGTAATATATTGCAAACCCTAGAGGAAGGTGTGTTTAATGGTAGGTGTAGTAGAAAATAATGTATTTTCATAGCAATATAATGCTCCCTAGAACTTTTAGGTTTGCAGCGTCAGAAAGGTAAAAAATAATCCTATCAGTTTTGACAGGGTGCTTGTTGCACATGCACAGATTCTGCTTTCCTAATCCTGTCCTACAGGCTGATCTAATCTCAGCAGCCGTGGGAGCCAGATTCCAGGTTTGTACAACCACACAGACACTGTCATCCCCAGCTGGCTGAATCAGCACAGTGACACCAGCTTCCAGACATCTGTACACCAGACTGGTTGAGAACGCAAGATCCTCTATCTCTAAAGCAAAGGATGCTCTGTAATATACCTGTTAGGCAGGTTGAAAACCAATCAGAATGTAGTTCTGTTGCTTTCTTTCCCAGAATAAAATCTAATGCCTGCTGATGACTCTGGAGATATTTTATTCTATTACCAAACAAGTTCATTGTTGCTTATAAATTAATTAATTACAGCAAGAAGAGCTAGAAGACAAATTGTAGAAATAGCGGTGCTGTGTAAGGATAGTAACTATTCAGAAAAAAAATGTTTGAAACTATACCCTGGTGTCCCACCTGTTCTTTCTCAATGATGATCACATCTTTTCCTCTTTCTCACCTCAGAAGAGTGCAACCAGAAAAGAGGATTTTTAATAGCAGAAACTACTAAGAGGTGATAAAGCTCTCAGACAGATAATTCTGGGGATTCAGCATCCCAACCAATTTTCAGATGCAAATTCCTCTGTAGACAAAGTCTAGTACCTGTATTTTTGTCATCCAACCGAATAATCTGCATGACATTCTAGGATTTTCCTTAAAAATCTGATTATTCTTATCCCTGATTAACAACAGGTCTATAAAAGTTGCTAAAATAAGAGTGAATACTTGGTTTCATGTTGACCTTGAGAATCATGGGAATTTAAAATTTATTTCTTTGGGGCTTTGAAAGCTATGGTAAAAACACAACTAAGAAATGTAGTTGAGAATATTGAAAACAAAAGTTAAACTTTAGACATATGAAAGATAGTGAATAGCCCAATTAAATGGAAAAAGTTTGAACTCTGCAGATATGACATTGCAAACAACTATGAATTAAATCATATTTAAGTGAGGAATTCTTTCTGAAGAAACTTTTGTTTGTTTTGTTTAAGAAAATGGGCAAACACTACTGCAAGTTTCTCAGGTAAACAGAAACCAGAAAAATCAGTCTCTGGAAAAGGAAGTTTTAATCCTAGAATCAGAATATCCTGAGTTGGAAGGGACCCATCAGGATCATCAAGTCCAACTCCTGGAACCACACAGGTCTACCCAAAAGTTTAGACTATGTGACTAAGTGCAGTCCAATCGCTGCTTAAATTCAGACAGGCTTGGTGTAGTGACTACTTCCCTGGGGATTCTGTTCCACTGTGCAACCACCCCCTCAGTGAAGAACCTCTTCCTAATGTCCAGCCTAAATGTCCCCTGCCTCAGCTTAACACCATTCCCGTGGCTCCTATCACTGGTGTTTATGGAGAATAGGTCATCTGCCTCTCTACTCACCCTCGCGAGTGTGGTGGTTTTACCGTGCTAGGCAGCTGAACACCACAACCGCTCTCTCCCTCCCCCTCCTCAGATGAGGAGGGGAAGAAGTAAAGGAAAGAACTACTCACAGGTTGAGATAAGGATGATTTAATTAAAGAGAAATATATATATATATTATTAAGGAAATATTATTATTAATTAATCAATTCAACTAAAGGGAAAAAAGGGAAAGGGGAAGAGGGAGGGGGAAAAGGGAATAACTAAACAAAACAAAAGCTATGTGGAAGTGCAGAGGAAAGAAATTACTCTCTACTTCCCACAAATGAGCGATGCTTGACCACATCCTTGAAGCAGGGCCTCAGTGCACGTAGCCGGTGTTCGGGAGGAGGACAGACGTTTTCACAATGAGAGCCCACCCCTCCCCTCTTCTTCCTTTTTCCACCTTTTATTGCTGAGTGTGACATCATATGATATGGAATATCCCTTTGGTTGGTTTAGGTCAGCTGCCCTGATGATGTTTCTTTCTCACTTTTTGCCCACCCCCTAGGAGGGTCAGAGAGAGTCCTGATGCTGTGCCAGCACTTCTCAGCAACAGACACAACACTGGTGTGATACCACTGCTGTTCTAGCTACAAGTGCAGAGCACAGCACTGTATGGGCTGCTGCAGGGAAGGTTAACATCCCAGACAGACCCAGTACAGCGAGGAAGCTGTACACTGTGATGAGGTCCCCCCTCAGCCTCCTCTTCTCCAGGCTGAACAGGCCCAGTGACCTCAACTGCTTCTCATGTCTTCCTCTCTAGGCCCTTCACCATCTTCATCGCCCTCATCTGGACACTAGTCCAGATCCTGCAAGTGATCCCCTAATGACATTGGATTATCCTTTAATTTATGCCTAATAATCAATAAAACATGGATAATTTACACCATTGAATTCACAAATTGACATTATTTATTTTATAGCTCTTAGTGAACCAATAACAAAGTGTCTCATATTTTTTCTTTGACTGCCTTTAATGCATATTGATCTACTGGTATAAAGCATATAAATCTGTGCTTCACTTCCTCTTTGCAAATGAAGGAATGTTTACATGTAAAAAGACAAACCTGAGTAGTTTAACTTAATCTGTCTAATCAAATGTCAGTCACACTTTCTGAAAAACTGTTGAAGCTTCTCCTGCATTTCATGCATAAACAGTACTCACCCAAAAAGCTCTGAAGAGATAGGTCTAATGTTCAAACTGTGAAGTTACAAAGGAGATTCAATAAAATAAATGCAACTATATAATCAAAGAAGTGCACATATAAAACAGGATGAAACTATATGAAAGTATTTTCACATAAAAAATAAAAATGAACAAGTAACAATAGCTTGCGTAGCAGAGAAATACATGATGAATACCATTAATGCTTTTCTGATCCAAGCTGATAGTGACAGATGATTATTATCCAGTGAATGGTGGGCAGCTTACCAGAAAACTCAGCGGAAAAAACACTGAATTTTGCCTAGATTTTACCCTGTCTACACAAGACTACACTGCCTTGCTGTTCATCTCAGAGCTGTGATCAATAAATTAATGGGCAGGAAAAGTAAATTCCATTTTGTCAAAAAAAAAAAAAAAAAAAAAAAAAAAGCTTATGAGATCAAAAACTATGTAGACAGTGTTGCTACCTAAAATGTTTTTTCTGTTATCAACAAGGTATTTCTTGTAGAGACTTTTCATCTACATTCAGAAAAGCCTGCTTGAAAGGAAAGGATACTTTTTGTACATTTTCTTTTAAACTATACAGCTACTAAGATGGAGTACACATAGAAAGAGTATATCCAATAAATGTTTGTGTCAGTTGTGAACTAAGTTATTCACAAATGATTCTTGACATTATACAAATAGTTCTAAGTCTCAATCTTACCAAATAACGACAAAGACTGGAAAGGACTTCATTTTTAACTGTCATGATTCATTACTACAACATGCTTCTTTTCAACATGTTTAAGATTATGAACAACTCTTCTACTGCAGCTGTTCTGAGCTTGATTTAAGCCATTAGATATTTCCTGGAATACATATTATTAGTTAACAACACCAAGAACCACTTCAGGTTATTTCTATAAAGCACTAAGTAATAAAATGAAAAACATAAGTGATTTGAACAAAAAGGGGTTTGAATTCAAGGAAAATCATAACCTCAAAACAAAAGCCAACTAAAATGCCTTTAAGAAACATCTCTACATCTAGTAAAACAGTAAATAATTTAAATATTTATTAGTTTGAATATTATATGTTCTCCAGAATGCTTGGAATTTAACATCAAACACACAGAAGCTTTTATTAGGAGTTTTATATCCAGGCATCCTTGGCCTTCTGGTCTCTTATCCTCTAGGTGCTTAGGTGCACAAGTTTTCAGAGAAATCTCATGCTACTGCCTAGACGTAGCACATGCTTTCAACCCAGTGCCTTAATTTTCCATAGTTTTCTCTACTAGTAAATAAAATAGCAACTTATTAAAAACCCTTGTCTATAGGGCTGGAGGGCTGACTCGGGGAACTACAGGCCTGTCAGTTTGACCTCAGTACCAGGGAAGCTCATGGAGCAGATCCTCTTGGGAGTCATCATGCGGCACTTGAAGGGCAAGCAGGCGATCAGGCCCAGTCAGCATGGGTTTATGGAAGGCAGGTCCTGCTTGACGAACCTGATCTCCTTCTATGACAAAGTGTCGCGCTGGGTGGACAAGGGAAAGGCTGTGGATGTGGTCTACCTTGACTTCAGCAAGGCTTTTGACACCGTCTCCCACAGCATTCTCCTCAAGAAACTGGCTGCTCTTGGCTTGGACTGGCGCACGCTTCGTTGGGTTAGAAACTGGCTGGATAGCCGGGCCCAAAGAGTTGTGGTAAATGGAGTCAAGTCCAGTTGGAGGCCAGTCACTAGTGGCGTCCCCCAGGGCTCGGTGCTGGGGCCGG
Organism: Oxyura jamaicensis; assembly: GCF_011077185.1. Taxonomy (NCBI): domain Eukaryota; kingdom Metazoa; phylum Chordata; class Aves; order Anseriformes; family Anatidae; genus Oxyura; species Oxyura jamaicensis. Next base: position 35,461,338 of record NC_048897.1, read on the forward strand.
TCCTCTTTAACATCTTCATCAATGATCTGGACGAGGGCATTGAGTGCACCCTCAGTAAGTTTGCAGATGACACCAAGTTAGGTGCATGTGTTGATCTGCTCGAGGGTAGGAAGGCTCTGCAGGAGGATCTGGATAGGCTGCACCGATGGGCTGAGGTCAACTGCATGAAGTTTAACAAGGCCAAGTGCCGGGTCCTGCACCTGGGGCGTAATAACCCCAAGCAGAGCTACAGGCTGGGAGATGAGTGGTTGGAGAGCTGCCAGGCGGAGAAGGACCTGGGAGTGATAGTGGACAGTCGGCTGAATATGAGCCAGCAGTGTGCTCAGGCAGCCAAGGCCAACGGCATCCTGGCTTGTATCAGAAATAGTGTGACCAGCAGGGCTAGGGAGGTGATCGTCCCCCTGTACTCGGCTCTGGTGAGGCCGCACCTCGAGTACTGTGTTCAGTTTTGGGCCCCTCGCTACAAGAAGGACACCGAGGTGCTTGAGTGGGTCCAAAGAAGGGCGACAAAGCTGGTGAGGGGCCTGGAGAACAAGTCCTACGAGGAGCGGCTGAAGGAGCTGGGTTTATTCAGCCTGGAGACGAGGAGGCTCAGGGGCGACCTTATCGCTCTCTACAGATACCTTAAAGGAGGCTGTAGAGAGGTGGGGGTTGGCCTGTTCTCCCACGTGCCTGGTGACAGGACGAGGGGGAATGGGCTAAAGTTGCGCCAGGGGAGTTTTAGGTCAGATGTTAGGAAGAGCTTCTTTACTGAAAGGGTTGTGAGGCATTGGAACAGGCTGCCCAGGGAGGTGGTGGAGTCACCATCCCTGGAAGTCTTCAAAAGACGTTTAGATGTAGAGCTTAGGGATATGGTTTAGTGGGGACTGTTAGTGTTAGGTTAGAGGTTGGACTCGATGATCTTGAGGTCTCTTCCAACCTAGAAATTCTATGATTCTGTGATCTATAAACCTGGGCAATCATCTACTCCAATCACAACAGCTAATAGTTCTTTTGGTTATATGGTCAGGTCCATTGGAGAAACAAGGCCAAATCACAGCAAGGACAGTTTTTACTTCAAATTTGCAATCTGTCACAGAAACCAGCTTCAAGTATTTTGCAAAGAGTGAATCAAAGGGTTGCAAATCTTGTAATCATTACAAGATTGCCCTATGAAATGATAAAATTACAAAATCTCAAAATCAAAAACTATAACATAAGGATGAATATCAGCTCAGCTGCATAAATTTTTGTGCCCCATCCAGTGTCAGAAGGAGCAGGTTTCCTAGTGACACTGTATCCACAGATTTTTGACTCATTACCAGGAAGGCTAGAAGTAGAGGCCTCCACAAGTTTATGAACTCATCTGGTATCTGCTCACACAAAGCCTCCAATGTTCTGAGATTAATTAGCCTCTGGAATGTTTTTGTTTTTGGAACTGTGTTGTGAAAGGCAATGTTTGCCACACATCTGGAAAGAGTGTGCATAGGTTAAGGATGGAAAATGGGAAAACGTTGAGAAAATAAAACACAAAAAGAAGCAGACTGGGTGGGAAAACCAGTGCAGAGTAAGTGACGGGGTGAAAGGGAACTATCTTACAAGGAGGATGTCTTGCAGAGAAACTTACAAAGATAGCTTTTTCTCCTGGGGCTTGGAAATGCTTCACTTGACACACATCACTCCCCAGCAGAGTGGGAGGACAGCTAGTTTGAGATTTCATATGAAAGTGAAATCTTTAAGATATAAATACATAGACAGGTTCATAGAAATTCTTAGGGCCTTTTTTTTTTTTTATGAAGACATCCGTTATTGCTACAGAAATCGTATACTACATTCTTGCTGTAGAACATAGTGGGTGAGAGAACGGAAAGAAATTAAAGGAGTTTTAAGTGCCATCTTTATTCTAGCCTGCTTTTTTGTCTGGTGTGTTCATGACTGTCCACAATAGAAAACTGGACATCTGAACAAACAGTATGCAAAGTGTGCTGTAGTATATACCATTCCCAGAATCCCCACACTGTCTGTTATAGCCCTATTTCCAGCCTACCACCTCCATTACCAGACCTCAAGCCCGTACCTGATATACTGCTGATAGCTGTGGATGCACATCTACAGTTCTTGTGGTCCTTTGCAACAGTGATCAAACACTATTTACTACCAGTGAAGCTGGAGCTCAATTCTACTCAGCATGCTAAGATCATTGCTGAAAAAAGTATCTCACTTAGCTTTTTGATATTGTCCTTACAGCTGATTTCAGATGATCAGACCCTACACACATCTGTCATTTCAGCACATACAGAACAGTAAAACAAAGCAGGAAGCCAGCATTTATATAAGCTTGCTTTATAATGAAATGGGAAAGAAAAAGCACAACAACAATATACAAATACAAAAACTAAGTAGTCTGGTAGGCCAATAATTAGCAGCCAGTAAGCTTAAGGAACTATGCTTACTATTTACTAGGTTGTAAATGTTATTGTAAGAAAAATATCTTCTAAATAATACACACTGATAAGAAATAAAAGTGAAAAATTGTCTGAAAAAATCTTCTATATGCAAGACAAATTATCACTACATAAAAAGGACTCCACACTCAATAGTAAATCTCAAAGAGTTTCAGTTCTCTGAAATGATGAATTCCACAATTAAGGAAATAATTTAAGGCATGTAGCAATAAAACATATACAGTAAGAGGAATGAACATTAAAGGTGAATTGCTACCAAGCACACTAGCAAGGATTAGCAGTTGATTTACAAGTTGCATGCTCTTGGTAACAGATTTTAAGGACAGAGGTGAGCACTAGGTTGTCTATATGCTGTAAAGAATTTTAGTCAACTCCCATTGACAGAGATCCAAATACTTTATGTCACCTAAGTATGATGTCAGAAAAACATCCACTTGATCTGAAACCAAGATGACAGTCTACCGTTCTTCTAAACACTATTCTCTTTGGAGATGGACAATGATCTGAATGGGCACAGACCATCAAGAACTTGGAATCTACTATTTCAGCATTTCAGCCACACTAGCTTACTATAATAGTCAAAACACATAAGGAAAAGTATCACTATCCCACATCTCTAGCACCATTTTAAAGGAAAAGACTGAATAAAAATGTAAAGTCTGGGAAGGTAGCAGCCGCAAACTACAGCCTCTTACTGTTTTTCTTGTTGTGTTTCTTTCTTGTTTTCTTAGGTGCCTAACCTATCTTCTCTCATGATTCCTCTTTAATTTGTAGTTTTGGCTGTTGTGAAGGTCAGTCCTGGTCCCTACCTTCCCTACAAGCTGTGCAAGAATCCTGGGTGTAAAAGGGCATAGAACTGAGGCAATTGCCATACAAAGAGATGCATAGCAACACAGACTCATCCATTTTTATGAACCCTCACTTCCAGTATTTTAGTTTGAACTTCTACCTTCGCAGAGGGCAGAAAAGTCTCTGTCAGTAAGCATGTCACACAGTGGCTGGTAATCCATCTAATCCTGTCATTAATCAATACATACTAAAACTTGAAAAGCCGCTGTTAATGAACATGACTTCAGGAACAACAATATGTGACAGATATCTCCAGACTATTCCATTATATGCACATTGTTAACTCATCAAATCAAGTCTTTGTTCTCTTAAATACTTCCTGAAACTCAGACAAGAAAATGCCAGAGCAATAAATTTTCTGGAAATTCCTTAACTCTTATATGTCCTCTTTACATCAGTGTTCACGCTGCTTTTTCTTCTAGTTATGTATTTACCCCAAAGCTTCCCTAAGTTTATCACACTTTGTGTAATAACATTGATTAACCTGATATAAACATTTACAATATAATCTGTTCCTGAATCAAACGAACACTTTAAAAAGAAATCCCAGCCAAAACCTGAACAGAACTACATACAGCTTAGTAAGGAAGAGGGTGATGTACAACATAAATGAAGAGGTGAAGGGTGAAAAGCAATTAAAGTTCACATTAGTCTAGTCTCCAGCCACGTGTGCCAACCCCAACTTGTTATAAAAATCAACGAGCATTGAGCTGCTGCTGTTTACGTTATAGGTCCATAAAACACCATGGAGACATGAAAGAGACTGTCAATATTGTAGTTTAAACCCCCCTTTCCCTACCCATAGCCAACAGGAAAATAGCATCTAAGCTCAGCTAGGAAGGATGGTGGTATAAGCTATTCTGCTTTAACAAGTACATTTCATGTGGGTTTCTCTTTGTGGCCCAGACTGGCTGCAGAGTCACTGGAATCTTTTCCAGCATGGTATACAAGCACATTTTACCGGAGGAGAGGAGGAAAAAAAAAAAAAAAAAAAAGGGGAAAGGAAAAAAAAAAAAAGAAAAAAGTAAGACATAAGGATTTTACACTTGTTTATGCTTCAGAGAAAAGCATTGGACACTTGCAAATCTACAATTTCATAGAGGCTCCTTCATACATATAATTCTGACAGTGCTTAGCAAGGGAAATGCAATTAAGATTAAGTTCAGAGACAAGTTCTGTTTGGGTGAACCTTCCCACACCTACCCCTCCTATTTATCTTAGGGTCCTAGTCAAAACCTGGACTGAGAACGAAGACCACGCATGAAAGACTGTGCCTTTTGAACACGACTGAGCATCAGCTTGCAATCCAGAGAAGAACACCATTTCCTCAGGTCTAGTTCTTAGCTGAACAAGTGCTTCAATGTGAGAGAAATTACTTCTTGCACACGTACAATAGGTTCTGGATAACACTAATTAAAAAGGCACATTAGTGCTTTTAAATCATACGCTTCACACAGATGTTTCAAAATCCACATTCCTTACTTTCCTTTTGCCTGTAAAATGACCTACTGACCTTTTAATCTGGACCTAATACATAATCATCAAACGTTGTCCTTACCTATATCAGGCTAAGATAACATTTCTTACTTCAAACATATGTCAAGTAGATAAGTTAAACCTCCTTCTTCTGCTACCAGAAAGAACAGAAATGACTTAAAACCTTTCATGAGTTCTCTGCATGCAATATGATATAACATACTAGTGACTGTTTCAAATTCATTCTCATTATTAGAGGTTTAGGTACAACAGAACTTACACAGGAGAGACTAACCTGTTTTGAGGTACACCTATTCACTCTACAACTTTTCTTATGGCTATGAATACACAAGTTTTTTTATGGCTATGAATACACAAATCATATCAAAGGCTGTCTATTCTGGTCCTCCAGGAAAAAAATTTCCTTCCATAGATGGGATACATATTGATACCATGGATACATATGTACCTCTTCACAATAGGTTTCTAGGCCCCATTACAGGAAGAAGTTAAGAAGAGTTTGATTACACTGTTCTGTAGTTACCTCCAAAAGGCACAGAAAACTTCACAGGACAACCAAAACTAAACAAAAAAGTAGACTTATTAAAACTTATACTAAGGCTTAGACCAGGCCCTTAACATGTAGGGATAGATGTGGTCCCATGTACAAACAGAAAGCCCAGCTGGGAGCAAAACCAGATAAAGAAAGAGGACTGAAGAAGAAGGCCCACATAATACAGTCCATCCAGGATAAAGGATTGACAGAGCTGGAAATAGATCAGTTTCAGAAAGAACTAAAGTCCCAAACTAGTGCTTAAATGGAGCTCTTGGGACATTTGCAGGAGGTAGGTCTCACCCATCTCAGGTGAGACAGGTCAGGGTCATTAAAGCCTATTAGTGCTCTCAGGGCCCTAGCATTGTCAGATATTATTGCAGCCCTCTTATTGCAGTAAGCATGCAAGTATTTGGGAAAATAAATAAATAAATAAATAAAAGTTCTGTCTGTTTCTTATGTTTTTGTGCTGTCCATCTTATCTGTGCTGAGGACACAAGGTCTACAACTCTTCTTGGAGAAATTAAAAGAAGAACACAGACTTATTCTTTTAAGAAAGAAAGGCTCAAGTGCAAATAGTCCAGAAGGTCATCTCCCTAATGCCTAATTTATTTGAACAGCTGTGTATCAAAGCTAGCAGAATAAAGTGTCTCCTTTTGTTAGCTGTGAGCCATTTTAAAGAAAAGTCTGAAAATGTCATAACATTTCATGCTTAATCTATGCAAATGCAGACTCAACGAGACGTATGGGGAAAATATCTCTTTTGTAATCTCTCTCCATTTACAATGAACAATTGCACTCACAGTGGCTTTTTCTATACTTGGATTTTTTGGACAATTAATTCCCAGTGGGTATAGTTTAACTGGTGATAACATCAATAGAAATGGCATTGTTGCCAACGTTTCAGGAGCTTACAGTCTCATTTCATGTCTGTGTGCATATTAGTGTTCTCAGGTTACATTTTAACTGTAGTTCTGGCCCATAGACCTGTGCTTTCTTAAATAGATCCTGTCATAGATCAGGCCAGTGATAATTTTTCCCAACACCATCATTGTCACAGGTGTGACTGCATGGGTCTGCCTGGAAGAAGTACAGCATAAAACATGGACAGCTACCCATGATTACTTTGCAGAGGTCACAAATATTATCACAGGTGCTAAGATCTAAAAGAACTTGCCAGCTGTGTTTTGATTTTGATGTGCTCTCCACTCCCAATGCTCCATTGACATACCAAATCAGATGAGAAAGAACTGACCATGTTCACAATCAAAGAAGCAAATACAAAGATCATTTATTTTACAGGAGTGAGGGATTTTAATGTAGTGTCGTATTCCCCAGTCAGCTGGTAGACAAATATGCGTAAAAGGAAGGAGGCCTGAATGAAATAAGGCAAAGACATACTTGATTCTGAAATGAACCAATAGTAAGGAATTTGTCTTGCTATGGATATCATCTTCACAGCATTCCTCATTTTGTTTTACATACTGTATTCATATTATATTTATGCCAATCACAGGAAGTGATAAACTGGTTGTATTGGTCTTCAGAGGTACCATTGTGTCCAATTAACTTGGTGATACAGTTTTCTCTAATCAGCTGGGAAATAGATATCATAGTTAATTACACTGTACACCATTTGAGAGGGTGGAAATAATTAAATATGTTTTCATTATTCAAATGGCCTAGAAAAAGTAAACATACTTCATGCATTTACCTTGAAATGTTCTTTCTGATACTGGCAGCCAGTTACATAAAATCTTAAAAAAAAAAAAAAAATGTTGTCAGAAATATACAGCAACAGTCAAAACAGTAATCAGTGTGTATCCATGAAATAGTTTTTCCTTCAAGGAAGAAATTGTATACCTCTATGGAAAACAAACAAAGCAAAAACACGGAGTGACTATGTGAAAAAAATAAATATAATAATAATGAAGAATGCTTAGCATAAACAACCATATATAAACACTGATGCTAATAGAAACTAAAAATGTACACTACTTTGAAAACCAAGCCATCAAAATTTTCTTCTTCAGGTTTTCCAAGTCATTAAAATTCAGCAAGTAGTTTCACTGCAAAATAGCATACTGTGATATTGGAAAAATAGATGATCTTTGCTAAACAACTTTGTTGTAGATAACATTGTCTCAGATATCCTCAAATTTATGGGCTGCTTTATTTTCAATAAAGGCCAGACCCTACAAAGGACTTAGGTGACTAAAAACATGTAGGTACAGAAACTCCTGCACTAAGTGGACAAGCTTCCCACAGAGTACGTTGAGAGAGCCAGACCTTTGAGAGCAGCCAGTGAAAAGACAGCCTGGGAGATGGAGTCACTCAATGTCCCCCCAGCTCAGCAATCACAGTATGTGAATTATCCAACAGGGACACTCTGGAGTCAGGAACACATCAGAAGCGTCAACTCAGGTCCCAGCAGCACGAACCATTCCTGATCTCCATCTCTGAGCATCCTCTTGGAGGGAGATCCTCTATTTGTTCCTTTCCTGATGTTGACATGTGGACAGACTTCACATTTTCCTTTAAAAATAACCCACAGGCCCAAGTCATTGTTGTGGAGATGTACCCCTCTCATTTTTGATACACAAGTTTGTCCCCAGTTTTCTGAGATGTATTTCTGTGACCTCCTGCATTGGTCTGCTCATCTCTGTTGCAGGCACACCAAGCAAAAGACGAGAGGAGAGGAGAGGAGAGGAGAGGAGAGGAGAGG
>NC_048897.1:35474384-35506142 GCF_011077185.1 Oxyura jamaicensis
AGGAAGGAAGGGAGGGAGGAAGGGAGGGAGGGAGGGAGGCAGGAAGGAAGGCAGGAAGGCAGGCAGGAAGGCAGGCAGGAAGGAAGGCAGGAAGGAAGGAAGGAAGGAAGGAAGGAAGGAAGGAAGGAAGGAAGGAAGGAAGGAAGGAAGGAAGGAAGGAAGGAAGGAAGGAAGGAAGGAAGGGGCTCTTAGAGCTGTGCAGGAGCTAGAAGTCATGTTTTTCCTTCCAGGCAGGAAGGATTTTTTTTGCAGAGGTGCCTTAAGGGAGGAAAAATTAATGTAGCTGATTACATATTTAAAGTGTTGTAACTTTATGAAGTGAGATAAAACACATGAAAAATAGAAAGTAAAATGAAAGTGTTAATATTGGAAGCAGAAAATCTTTGTTCTAAAAATGGTAACATGAGCTGTTATAACATTGTAGTGATTTTTTTTTTTTTTTTTTCATAAAATGAGTCTTTGCAAATTATGCACATTATAAGAAACTTAGTTTTAACATTTCAACAGAATATGGCTTCCTCAATATTTCTTTGTCCAGTACTATCTCTTAACACTTTCAAGTGATTCATTCTGAATACAGACAAAAATTATATTTAAGCCTGCTTGTTGTCAAAGCATTTAAAAAAGTTACAAGATGAAAGAGACAACGAGAAAAAAGCTCTTTCTTCATGAAGTATTTCAAATTAGTTTTTAGAACCTAATATCTCTGATGGTTTGTGAAATGTGGGGATGTGTTTACAATGAACAAGGGCAGGAAATTGCTTGCTTCAGCATGCCTTTACAAATGAAGCAAATCAGATACAAAATTGGTTGCTAGTGACTTTGCAAATTTGAAATAACCCATTCTTCTTTGAAGCTAAGACAAATGAAATTTAACTGCCTTATAAAATATTTTTTCTATTTAAAACTGTCATTTGTATGATCTGACTTTTTTCATGACTTGACAGTTACACTAAAACAAAAAGAAATTTAAACTTGAAACAAATACACCACCACAGTTGTAATTTGAACTTCAACCAGTAATAAAATAAAATGTCAGCAATGAAATTTGTTCAACCTAAAACAATATCAAGATGAGAAGAAGCATTTTCTTCTGTTCATTCTGTTTATTTGAACTTATAAACATGATTATTCCAAATTATTGATTTATCCAAATTGAACATGGTATCTTAACTTAATTGAAACCATCCATGAACCACCAAACTCTTTGGTAAAATTATGAGAGGTAAAAAGTGGCTTAAAACATTCTTGTTTTACTGAAATGAGAGTGAAGCTGTGTAAAAGCTTTCTGAACAAAACCAATACAGCTTAGTAAGTGAAAACAAAACAGTCACATCTTGATGCATTTTGCTGTAAATACTTTTATCTACTATTGCAGCTGAAGTTTACATCTCCAGTAGTACCAATACTTATACCCAGGATCTAACTGAAAGCCTACTGAAGGCAGTAAAATTATTTTCATTGACCTCAAAGGTCAATGTAGGCTTATGACCTATGTGTTGATGTGCAACTATGTTTTTAAATGCAAAATACCGTCTGTACATTATCAGCTAATACAATATACAACTGAATGTATATAAGCATCTTTATTTTTAAATGCAAAGTATATCATCTACATACAGACTCATATATCACAGAATCACAGAATCACAGAACTGTAGGGGCTGGAAGGGACCTCGAAAGATCATCGGGTCCAACCCCCCTGCCAAAGCAAGTTCCTCAGAGCAGGCTGCCCAGGTAGGTGTCCAGACAGGCCTTGAATGTCTCCAGAGAAGGAGACTTCACAACCTCTCTAGGCAGCCTGTTCCAGTGCTCCGTCACTCTCACCGTGAAGAAGTTCTTTTGCATGTCGGTGCGGAACTTCCTGTGTTCTATTTTGCAGCCGTTGCCCCTTGTCCTATCACCACAAACCACTGAGAAGAGGTTAGTTACATCCTTCTGTCTCCCACCCCTCAGATATTTGTACACATTGATATATATTTTATGGGTATATATTGGTTATTAATATTCTGTCCATTCGTATATAGAAGCGACATTCTAAAATTAATAGAAAAAATATAGAGCCTTGCATAATTTTGCAGAGTTTTCTATCTATGGCATTACAATTTACCATATTGGAATGTAATGGGTAATTTGGTGCTTTGCTGTTAAAATATACCTTAATCTGACATAGCAATAACACAGCAAATAAATAAGTTCAGTGTAATAAAAATCATCCCATCGTATTTCTTGCTGTTGTATTATATTTAATATGAGCTTGAGAGTGACAAGAATAAATGATCAGAAGATCCTAAGTGTTTCTGCTGGTTATTACACAAAATTTCAGACTGCATGACCTAGTCCAGTAATGTCAAGCAGACAGTAGATCGTCAATTTTACTGAACAGTCATGTTTCCCTTAATAGAAGGAAAATTAATGCAAGTTGAATGTCACATTACTGAACTGTTGTCCAACAATGCATACAATTTGACTATGCAAAATCAAAAAATTCAGGAAGAGGACATTCAGACTGACTCTGGGCTATAGATCAGGATTTTGTACACACCTGGGAGTCCAAAGAGAATCCGTGAAGCAAAGCAGCTTTCTCACACAAAGCCCTAGGTAAGCAAAATAGCTTTAAAAGAGTATTTCTCAACCCTTGTTTTCTTCTTAAATGCAAAGTGGACTGGTAATGATCACATGAGCTCCCATATCACCCAGTCCTAAGTGAGATTTAGGCTAACAGTTTTTTAGCTTGGAGGATGAAAGGCTGCTGAACTGAGGCCTCTTCAACAGCAAAACATGGGGTTTTGACATATAATACAGTAGCAGCAACTTAATGAAGCATTTCTTTCTGTACATTAGTTAAAAATTAATTTTAAACCCAGGAGCCTGATTTCAATAAAATCAATGTTTAAACACCCACTGAATTGTACAAAAGAGAGAGATAAACTTCTAAATTATTGACCACTGCTGCTTATGTCATATGTTTGCAGTTCAGGGGTCTGGTTTCTTAAGGAATTGTAGAAAGATTTAAAGTCTTTCCTTATCTCAAACACTGAGCAAACTCAAACACACTCAGACATAATCTATGCTGCAGAAGGACCAGTCTGATGAACCACAGTTATGCATCACTCCCATGATGCTCTGGATTTTTCTAACAAAGTGAATTACAGTAAATCACACATGCTTCACCTTTGCTCTTCCAGCTGTTCAGAGCAAGCAGATCCAGTTCTGTCTTTGCCAGATCATCACTTCCTCTTCATACCAGTTACAGAAGGATATCTATTCCTAAACAACAGTGGCAGCTCCGACCTCTTCTTAGTCTTCTTTCAGTCTGCCTGTCCTTCAGGATCTCTTTTGTTTTAATATTGTCATCATAGACATCATAGCTCAAGGCTAGGGAAGATGCAAGTTTTGTAGGAAGAGGCAATATGTGTCATTAAAAGGAGTATTATAACTGAAAGAAATAATCTGTTTTTCTGGCACAGAAAATACTTCTTTTTCAGGCCCAAAGAAAGGTTTGTTTGTAAAAAAAGGTTTGTCTGTAAAAGCTTGTCTGTTTTTTACAGTTTTTTACTTTGTTTAGTTTCAGTTAGTTTAACCAAAAAATAAAAAATAAAAAATCCTATGCAACATCAGAATTCCCTGAATTAAAATGATAATCATGGTATAAATCTGATAAATGCTAAGACTTTCCAGATGTAATGATGTGAAAGCTAATTTGTGTACTTAGTACACCATATTTAGGGGTGATAAAGTCAGTTTTGTTACTCAAATTTTGAAGGTTTGTTCTTTTTAGTTTGTCTTCTTGTTCAATTTTTTTATGACACATTTTGTTAGGATTAGATGTGCCCTATTTGTATAAATCAGGGTAGTTCTTTACCAACCACCAGAAACTGCAGATTTATGTCTATGAAGAATTTGGAGGAGATTATATAATTAGCTGTAAAGCAAGAGAAGAAGAAATCATGTCATTGCAGAGCAGAGAATAATAAAAAGTCACTTACTTTGTTCTGTTAAAATATAGATCTTGTAAATTGCTTTTTTAGAGGACTAGATGGTGAAAATTAGGCAAACGGAATGAGGCAAGCAAGGCAGCAAAATAATTCCAAGGCAAAACATCTCAAAAACAATAAGGGATTCTTTAATGTCTTCATTTGAGATGGTCCAAAAATAATAATAAAATTTTGTTTTAATCATAGTCCTGTGTAAAATAAGTTTTACTTTCATATTGTTTGAGTCTGCCTGCTTTACTATTTTACTATCTGTATCTTTAATGTAATTATATATTTAAGTAACCTTCCCAGAAATATGCTCTTATCAGTAATCACCGTGAATGAATAGGTGCAGGAAGAAAAGATTTTCTGTCCTATAAATAGATAGTTCACTTTTTTGTTAAATCAAGACAATCTGGCAAACATTTTTATGACTATCAAAATATATAGTTTTGCTACATTTTGGATGTTCTGTTCAGATATTTTGATCTCCAGGAAAAAATAAATAAATAAATAAAGAGTAGCTTAGCCTGGTAGAACAAAGTATCCATACAGAACAACATATCATGTGTCTTGTCTTCCGTGCTGACCAAGAAGATGCCAGCAGAGTAGAGTCAACTACAGAACATAGCAAATTTTATTAAAGGCATGCTTTCCTAGTACGCTCTATAAGCTTCCCCTGATCAGAAGTTCAAGGTATTCCTGAGTGACAGATTGTATCTTATGTTTATTAGCCTTTGATAGCTTACTGTTCTCTGAATCTGCTTAATAAGTTTTAAAATTTATGTAAATTCTTGGCATTGACAACACTGTAGCAACAAGTTGTGCTGATTAATACTTTGTTGTGTTGAAAAAAATCCATTTTGTTTGGTTTGAATCTATTGTATCAAAATTTAATTTGATTACCATTGCTTCATATATTCAGAGAAGCAGTGAATAGTCATTGCATATAATCATGCTTTCTCCAGGCAAAAAATGCTTCTTTAGATCTTTCTATTGTTTCTCACATTTGCAACTTTTCTGTCTTAATCTACATATATGTTCATAATATAGAAGTAATTTATTTCTTTAAGCAGCCTTCTCTCCTTTTGCTGGGCCTTGTCTTGTTTTATTGCATCTCATTTTAGGATAAGAAGATCAGAAATGCATGAAAAGTTGGAACATTCCACCAGTATATGTGGTAACAATGACTTTTGCATACTCAGTCCATTTTCAAATACTTCCTAAGCCTGGATTGCCTTTTTTTTTCTTAATAACAATAATAATAATAATAAAGTTGTTTTTCAGTATCATAAATTGCTAGAAAGAAATATTTCAACATTTTCAAGTGGTGTCTTTTGCTTTCTGGAGAGGAGCGAAGAAGGGATAAAGTTTGGCATTCCAATTTAAAACTATAAGATCTTAAGCTAAAAAAGTGATTTTGTCAAATTGGAATATCATTCTACACAAGGTGACTTAAGTGAATAGCAACAACAACAACAAAAGATGTAGATATTTTTAATTTCTTTAAAATGGCCCCCAAAAAACCCACCATGTAAAATCCACCTCCTTCAAACAGGTATTTTCAGACTGTTTTTTCTTACCGTCTTCATAACTGTGTATATTTTCAGCATCTGTGCTGTCTTTGCTGTTCTAACCCAACATAGGAAAGCCTTCAGTTCTCAAAAGAAGCTACTGTAAACAGCAGCAATGACAACAAAAAAAGCCCATTCCTGTCGTTCTGAATGCCTCCTGAGCTTTTCTATCTCCTGTTGTGGAGATTGGAGCTGGGCAAATTATTAGCTCATGCAGGCATTCCTGTACCTTTGCTGGGAAGGAACTATCTACTTCCCTATCTTGCTCTCTCAAGAGCTTGTTTGGCTCCTGGTCTGCCCTTCCCTGCTGTGGAATTTGTTCCACAGGCCTGCTCACCAGGGAGCAGTGCTGAGATTGCCAAGACTGTTCATATCACCCACCCTGTCTGTTCATCACTCCATAGCTGAAATTAAGAAGGAAGGATTGGCCTTCTTGACTAATAGCAAACATGATTCCTGTTTTGGAAATTACTGATGATTTAATGGGAATTTCTCTTTCAAAGTCTTATTCTGAACACTATGACTTTGTGAAAGCTAGTTTCATGATAGATGTTTGACTATAACTATAAATGCCCTTTCCAATTTTATTTGAACCATGCAAGTAGATGAAAGGAATGAAGAAATATCTTCGATTAAAAAGAAAGGGAAATTGGTTAGGTGACACTTAGGAGTTTTATCAGGCCTTCACTGATCTGTAGAAAGTTAAATATTTGTTTTGCAAAGCAAATTCCACAGCACATTCATCACCACTATACAGCTCTGTGAGATAGGACTTGGCTGTGGGAACACAAAACAGAAATCAGGGCTCCTGCACTCCATTGCAAATATAGACGCCAATTCTCCCTCATACTCCAGAAACTTTTGAGTCCTTTACCCACCATATGTAAATAGGCTACTATTATTTTTTATGTGTATCAAAAGAAGCTTGTGAAAATCATGTTTTATCTGGCTATTATGAGGGTGTGCAATGGGAATGTAGATGTGCTATCTTTTCTTCTCAACCTCAGGATGTCTAGTCACACTGGTGTGTAGGGCTGACAAACATGTTAAGTGCTCACTGTACTCAATCCTGTTCATCTGTCAGTGATTACCTTTCCGACAGGGAAAATGGAGCATAATGTAATTCAAGGTGAAAAAGGAAATGCATTTTTGTTTTTTACATATTTGGATAGCGTGAAACCACCTGCTGCTCAGGTGCTGACCTCCAACAGATGGCTGCTCCCCTGTGCCTGCCACCAAATTATAGCAAGAATCCAACAAATGGGACAGATATACCTGCTTTACCATCACCTCCTTGAAGGGTGTCTCTTTGCACCTGTGACTGCAGTTGCTGGCCACAAGCAAGGTACAAGAATCAGGTAGGCTTGTAAATGCATGTGCACATACAGGCCTGGCTGATAAAGGCAAGACGTACATGTCCAAGTCCTGGGGAAACTGAAGGAATTATTTCCTCTGTGCAGTCAGGGTTACCCTGTTGTTTTGCCATCATCATCACCTTTTTTGAGAGGAGGATTTCTAAATCAGATTAAATTAAGGCCATAATGGCACAAGCTGGGACTTAGTTTGTATTTACACAGAAGCTTCAGCACAATGTTCCAGAGACATAGAAGACTGTAAAGTTCAAATAAATTATGTTTACAGCTATGGTAAGGACTCTTTACAGTGTGCAAGTGGCAGAAATGTGAAGCAGGCCTGTCTGCAAAGTGCTTTGAATGGAACCTTGTTTTATAAGTTGGAAACCATTCTAATCTTTCAACTCGCTGTCTAGTGAAGGTTTCTTCAGCCTTTCCTCTTTTTGTTGTGAGAAAAGGTATGGCTGCACTCACTTTACACTGCTGGCTGACAGGAGTATATGCTGTTGCCATCCAGGCCACTATCCCTACTGACCTTGTGAGCATGCCAAGGAGGCTTACTCCTGCTGGATGCTTCATCGCTCCAAAGGCTGTCAAACCTGTTGTCACTCACATATTTTCAATTGTGTCAGCTCCAGCAGGAGGAAAAGCCAAAAGGTACAGGCAATTTGAATTAATTAGGAAAAATAAAATAAAATAAAATAAAATAATAACAAAAAAACATATAAGGGATATGTAACGAATTTCTTATGGTACCATGCAATTAATTACATAACAATGATCTGTAAAGAGTGTTAAAATTCACTAGTAGATGGAGTTGAAAAGTGGTTGTAATGGTAATGAACAGTTCTGCTTCAAGTATATCTTTAACTTCCTTGGGCCAGATCAAAAATTCCTTATTCAGTCATTAGTGCAGGTCTTGAAGCTGACACATTTTTTTTTTTCTTTACTCCAGATAAAGAATTGTAAATTTGGCCTTTTGTGTCTGTATGATTCATTCCTGCAGTGTCAAACTGAAGTCTTTAATGTTTGGGTTTGATAACCTATTGTATACAAGCAATTTATCAGAAGTGTTATTAAGTTAAAGGCTAGCTGATTAGAAAAGATTTTTCTCCATGATTTACCAAAAGTGACACAGTAACCAAACACACATACCGTGCTGTCTGTGATTCATCTATATGATGCTTTTATCTCAAGAAATTGAACAAAAAAAGTGATAAATAGGTCAGATACAGTGAGTTCTACTTTCCCATTGAAAGTTAAACCAGTGTTGCATATGGAACACAGAGCTGCTCATGCAAATCTACAGCATGACAGACCTGAATCTCTTCTTGCTGAAATCACTACAAATTAGAAGGTAACCTAGTGAAGCCAGTACACCAGTATCAAAGAACACAGAAGAAAGCCACTCCCAGAGTCCTAGTTATGTAAAAAGGAAGGCGATGGTATTTAGAAACCTCACCCTTAAAGGAACTCTGATATACATAATTTCATTTTCTTAAGAGAAACGAACCTTGATAACTCTGTCAAGGAAGGCTGTAAATCTCAGTGTTGGAAACAGGAAGCAAGGGTGACTGAAACACCACGGTACAATGCTTCATGCTTTCTGTTTAACTGGACATATTTTACATTGCTTACACAATGATATGCAGCACCTGGAAGATTACATGGCTGCAAATTGTTAGAAAGGCTATGCAATAAACTACAGAGGGAGCCGAGGATCCTTAATTTACTGAGTCTCTAAGGTCCTAAGACTGTACTTATAGCTTTGATATTCATGCTAAAAATCAGTAATGAATTCTCATTAATAAACAATGGAACCAAATGCACCAAAGCATTAGATTTCCTTTGTCAATGACATAGCTGTTTTTGCAATAATTCTGCTTCCCCAACCTTTAAAAGGTCCTGATATGTTTTCTTTATAGAGCCTTGAAAGGAGAAAGAAGAAAAGTTCAATCAGATGAGTGAACAAATATTTCCTCAAAGTTATATTAAGATTGTATGTTTTGAGATAAAATCCCTCCAAAAGATACGACAGGCATGATCTTGCCATTGTTGTTATCATTGTCTATAATCCACTGGAATATAATTACGCTATAAAATGCCTGGAACTTTATCCTGCTCTCCTGCCAGTTTTGTACTACAATTTCTTTAAGGTATAATCTTTATTTCTGACTCTATTTAGTTAAGAATTTGGTTATTAGTGGTGAAACCTAGTAGTATTTGTCCACTAATTCATTAGTGAGTTAACCCAAGTGAGAGAGCCTTAAGGTAAAAGTAGAGAATTCATTTTAGACAACTGCCCAATGAAACAACTATCCTGAGTATAAATTGACCTGAATTGGAAGTGGGTCAGAATTTCTTGTCTTATAGGAGAGATCTGTAGCACAAGATCACACAATCTTTTCCCTGAGGAACAGGGATTTTCTTTGGAAATCCATCTCACTGTAAGGATGGAACAACAGTGAAGTAGCATAATAACTTTCACAAGTCATCCTTTTAAAAAACTGCAAAATATTTTTCTACTGTATTTTTCTAAGACAAAATTAACTACATTTTTGCAGTCAAAATTATGAATTTACAGTGTTAGAGTGACTAAATATCTGAGCTTATGTTGAATGTATGTTAGCGCAGTTCTTCAGGGTGATTCCTAGAAGACTCTTTCTGATAGATAAGAGTAACCAGACCTATTTAAGAGACAGGGAAACTAAAGAAAGGAGGGGAAATTATTTATACAAATGTGTTGTATATCTCTCTCTCTCGAGGTCTCTGATAAGCTGATATTTGCCAATTATCTCTCTTTATCTATGTCTGTGCCAAAAGGAGCAACATTAGTTTCTTACAGCAATATTCTCAAAGATACTTAAGCATTTTTTTTGTCTTCCACCCTTTAAGTTATAGCCAGGGATATGCAGATAAGTAGAGAGACTGATTCCTAAGCTTTGTTTAAAAGAATTATTCAGATTCTATCTGTATACTCACAGGCACAAAATAGAAGGTTTCAGACATTGCAGAGATGACTCTCTGGATATTGCTTATTGCTCAGGAGTTCAGCAGCAGCAAGAAGAGCATTATCTCTACAGGATGAGAAGTTCAGAGCAAAAGTTCAAGATACAGCTTTTGCTACAGTGAAATTCTTAGCCACTCTCATTCTTTCAGTACTTACTCACTGTTACAAGAAGTTAATATGATAGCAGGGCCATTGGTTGTGAAGAGAACAGTGAGTGGAATCACTATTTCCATCTATCTGTAACTTACGAATCTTGCTAGCTGTCTTGTGCTTCTGTCCTTGGTAGGAGAGTTTCAAGCTAATCCTTTCATCTTTTTGAGACAGCCCATAAATTACCAAGAGGCAGTAATCAGAGTTCAAATCCAAATCAATCCAAGCTCTGAACTAACTGATATCCAAAGTATAAACAAAAAATAAAAACAAACAACAACAATAAAAGATGTCACCACTGGTGTTCACTTCAGCCCACTTAGCCTATCTAAACAGTCAAGGAGGGGAAAAAAGAAGCCATTTGTCACCTCTTAAGGAGGATGTCCAGGGTACACTCTTAAAGTGTGACAGAGCCTGCCCTTTGAGGCACAACAATAGAAAGAATGTGATTTCTGAAGCTCTGACCTGTGGCTTGAGATCTAATTCACTTGTCTAGCTCACCAATCTCTAAAGAGAATCCCAAGGGTAAGGAGATGAGTTTTAATGTTAAAATATGAAGCAGTTTGTGTTTTGCAGATTGACAGCACTTACTGACTCATTCAGTTATTGGCTTAGGTTAAGGAAGTTATTCTTGAGACTACATTTTTTTTATTATTATTATTACTTTTCCAGTAAAAACAGTTCCATACTTCAATCCTAAACCCAGCAACCTGGACCTAAGAAGATCAAAATATTTTAAAATAATGCAGTAATTCAGGATAGAAAGGCCATCCAGAGGCCATTAGTCTGACTCCCACTCAATGCAGGACCAACATCTAAGTTAGACTCAGTTTAGAAATTAGACTGAATCCTACCCTGTTTCATCCAGTACAGACTCTAGCTAAAGAGCACATACTCCTCACTGAGGAAAGGTCCAACCACCAACCACCAGCATTCTCTGCTTGATGTGAAACCAATGCTCTGGTAGGGAATCGAGGGATTTGTTAGTGACTACATTTGTGCCTGGATCTTTTGCCAAAAGTGCTTTGATGGAGCTTGATTGTTTCTTTTCATTTTGTTCAATAAAACAATGCAAATGGAGCACTCTAAATAATGAAAAATTGCTCTTGGGCATGCCCAAGTGAAAAATACTCCACTGAGATTATAATGGGCTTTCTAAATAGAATGTGTCTTTCCTACATACTGTCTGATGGCGTGTGTCACCACCACATCTTTCAAGCAGATATAACAGGTGAAAGGAAAAACAAATGGGAGGGCGCTCTGGGAATGTGTCCAGGAACTATGCTCTTCTTAATAGCACTTAGCCTTCATTTGTTGCTTGACATATCAGAGATAAGAAAAAAGGAATTTTGAACAAGATCATGAGTGGCCTGAGTTCAAGCCCAAAGCAACGCCACCAACATCTTGAAAAGAAGATGGGGAGGAGGAAACTGAGGATATGACAGATTAGCTATTTCACTTGAAACACAGACTCTTCCTGCCTTCGATTAAAAATCTCAATGAGGATTTCTACATCAAGAAATGTTCATAAGCATTTGCTATGTGTGAGAGCGTTGATCACTCCCCATTGGGTTTAGATAAGACCTTACAAAGACTTCTCTTCTTGGCTTGTTGTAAATCTGATCTAGACATTCCCTATGTCATTACTTCAACGTACACCTCTTTTTATAATGCGAACAGCTATCTTTACAGGTGAAGCTGAAATACGGATGGTGAGATGTAGCATTAACACTACACGAGGACTGATTTTTCTCATTCTGTAATATCAAATGGGAATTTGTTTGAAGAACACAGTTGCAAGAAAATGGCCCAACAGAGCTACCTGTCTGCGTCAGGGAATGTGCTGTTTTTAATGCAGGTAGTATCATAAAATCAGGAATAGCTGTGTTTACTATAAAGATCAAGAGGACATAAACTATTCATGAATCAATCAATTGTTCACTGATTCACTCATATACCATTTGCATCTGATTTTGCTCTGCATTAGATAACTTTATCCACTTTTTTTTTTTTATTTTTCTTGGTTGAAAAAGAAATGCTCATTCAAATGTCATATGCTTCCAATGCCAAATATAGATATGAATCACTTTTGATTTTAGACATATGTATGGTGTTAAAATTCACAGAGATGCATGTTAGGGAAAGATCCTGTTCTCATTTCACACTCCTGACAGTCTGGAGCCCCTATTTCTATTTCAGTGAAAATACAGTCTTTCAGTCATGACAGAATATGGATCCTTGACTTCAGTGTGGCTATGTGATATTAAAGGTGTATTTTTTCTTCATCCCCAAAATAGCCATCCTATAAACAAAAAAAAAATATTGCACAACAATCTGCCCTTCAGAGTAGAAGAGCACAGACATTAATTGGGATTATGTCAATGTATAAACCTCATGGATCAAATTTTATAAACGATTCCAACTCCTAAATATGCAATACTAACTTAGAAATGTGAGGTTCCTTTAAAAATGCTGCTAGCTACCTACCTGCTTTTTAAGACTATATAGCTTTGAAAAAGTATCCCTGATCATACATAATAAGCAACAACACAATAAACAGCTTGGTCTGAACAAGCAGATGAATTCGGATAATTTGCACATTTTACACATGTATACAAACTGCTTATATACACTGTATAGGAACTGCTCAGATATAAGGGTAATGCTTAAAGAAAATGCCTCATTTACACATGCAAAGCCTATTAAGGCTTCTACAAAGAAGAAGATGAATTAGTGTACTCAAAATATTGTTGTCCTTAAATACCATAGCATTGTTAACTGCTTAAAGGAAGTTATGCAGGTTTACATTTCGTTCCATGCCTGACATGAATGGCAGTGAATTTGGTGAAAAAAATGATGAATATGTGAGGAGAGGAAGGTGCAGGCAAATAACTGCTAATTTTATTCAATGAATTCTGCTGTCAGATTAAACTGTCCCAAGTCTGCAAAACAGAAATGAAATAATAATAATAATTTAATCTCAAAATGTCCCAAGTAAACTGATTAAATGCAACAGGAGAAAGACCAAGAATTACTGAATCTGGGTAGTAAATTATTTATGAAGTACTTTTGGGGCTTCACCTCAAAAGAATTCACAGTTCAAATGTGCTTCCTAAACTTCTTAGTGTGTGGCAAGGTAGACTTACGTCTGAAGTGACTGCATTAAATAAATAAATAAATAAATAAATAAATCTATAAATCATCTATATACTGATTTACTTTCTGTTTATTTGTCATGTTAATTGTGAATCCTAATAATTTGGTGCCCCTCAACAGCTTATAAAAAGCAAAAATTCAGAAAGACAAGGGAATATGAAAGTATGTACACTCATCTGTACCATGGCAAGAGAAGTATTGTGCCACTGTTGACACCCAAACTTTACAGATGACAACAAAACAGTGCAGTAACTAGAGTTATATAAATATCATAGATGACTGTGTTCCCCTTAGTTAATTCCAGTACATTTGTGCATGAGACCAAGACCCTAATCAGGCTTTTCAAATGCCAAAGTGATGCTGGTAGATCAACACTTCCATGCATATGATGACTACACTCTGATGAACTCCCTGTTGAAGCCAGGGCGATCCAGCAGTAGCCTTGCTGTTTTCTATGCTGCATTTATACATCCACACTCTTTCTAATGTCTTGCTGGTTCATAGAGAATTGTTTTACTGACATTTGCTCCTAACTTTTGCTCCTAACTTTTGGTTTTGCTGAGTCAGTTTTCCTTAAAATCAAGATTTGCTCACGTGAACATCAGCAGTTTCTCCAAATGGCCTAATATTCATTATCTGCTTTGGGAATGTTCAAGGTAAGCTAGCAAGCATATTTCCTCTTTTTTTCTAAATTTAGTTCCTTTTATTTTCCTTTTTTTTTTTTTTTAAATCAAAGAGCAACATGAAAGATTCTTATTGTCAGTTAAGCTACAAGATTTCCCAAACTTTCCTTTTTATTTCTTGTCTTAGAATCAGTGCTGTATTACGCCTGGACTGTATTTGTTATTTTAAAACATGTCTTTTGAATTATAATATTTATTATTTTGAAATAGAAACAGGCAGGATTAAATATTTGTGAGGTACAATATAGCAGTGACAATACAATGAAAATGAATTTTAACTGTATGACCAATTTGTTAAAATTCTTTGATGGCATCATGTCATTGCTGTTGAAGGAAAGACTTTATAAATGAAATGTGTGATTCTCACATACATCATTCTTAAATCAATTATTTCTGGGAAAATGTTTGCCTAAATTCAAGGGTGATTCTAAAATTTCAGCATGAAAAAGAAATGAAAAAAGGCTATATATTTCTAGCAGGAACTAATTAGCACTTTCAGGAACTCTAATCAAGACAAAGCTAGTTTTAGAGAAGATGGGTTAATATGGGGGAATATAATCATTCTAATTCTAATATGTAAAAAAAGCAACTTGCCTCATCTTGACTACAGTTTCATACAGCCTTATTTGGACTTAGTCCTAGACAGAAAAAGCTGTATCTACACTGGATAAACTTCTTAGTATAAATCAAGATTTGAATGAAAACTGAAATATCGATTTAATCTCAGAGTAGGTTTTCTTATTGTGTTTTAGCTACCTGATTACAGTTTAATGTGGAAAAAATGAAAGAGAAAGAAAGAAAGAAAGAAAGAAAGAAAGAAAGAAAGAAAGAAAGAAAGAAAGAAAGAAAGAAAGAAAGAAAGAAAGAAAGAAAGAAAGAAAGAAAGAAAGAAAGAAAGAAAGAAAGAAAGAAAGAAAGAAAGAAAGAAAGAAAGAAAGAAAGAAAGAAAGAAAGAAAGAAAGAAAGGGAAAGAAAGAGGGAAAGAAAGTGGGAAAAGGAAAAGGAAAACTAGTTCATAGGGAAAAAGAAAGGGAAAGAGAAAAGGAAAATGAGTTCATATGAAAGCTTAACTCTTTCTGTATATATAATTGCAATTGTACTTGTATACCAGAGTAATATACTTAGTAAAAATCAGACATATAGGTCACAGCTCTGTATCATCCTGTATACTAAAATAGATAATTACATCACTATAATTAAATGGTAAGGTCTTTCTAAAAAAGGTAGCATTAAAACAAAACCAATCAAAACAAAAAAGCCAATGTTAGTCCTTTGAGCAAAACGAACCAGCTAAAGCATTTTTTGGCCAGAACAAGTGTGTCTGATTTTGTCAGCACAGCAAAAGCTGGATAGATTGTTCTGTTTTGTTTTTCACACTTTATCTGACATATGCTGCAAAACTTTCCAGAGGAGTCCAGGCCAAAGACTTCACAGTCTTAACTAGAATATTTTACATCTCCTCTATTCCTCTTCTTTCTCTTTCCTGTTCATTATGCTTCAGATTTATTTTAAACTTGAATATTTTATGTGTGTAATCATGATCTTAGTGTAAGCATTATGATCAAGAATTATTTTTTCTAAAAAAGAATTACATTGGTGTATTATCAATAGAGTTTTACAAGGAGGTAGAATTTGAGATTAATAGACTTACGGCTCTTTATCCTGGAGGAATTGCATTGATATGGGTAGTACTCTAAAAGATGTGTTTCAAGATGTGTTTCAAGTGGTAAAATTCTGGGACTTGACAAGGTTTTACATAGCTCACTTGGCAAAAGAGCAACTCAACCACAGGGTAAGTTAGAGTGTGAAATTACAGCAATGTGGTAGCTGCCAGCTGCATGTTCTTATCCCATAGAAAACATGATGGAGCTTACCTCTTACCTGCCAGCTTGTCAAACAAGTCACCAGAGCACAATGTACAGTGTGTATTCGATGCAAAAAATATTCCTAACAGAAGTCAGACCAAGCATCTCACATGATAAATTTTTCAGTCATTATAGGTAACTGCAAAACTGCTGTTTTTGCAGCTAACTACAAAAAGGAATGTGAAGCACAGCCTTTACTTACTTCTTTATAAACCTCATATTCCTCAGCACACCACTTCTATCACACTTCTTATATATCATCAGTGACATTGGCACAGAAATTCTCACTGAATGCACAGTAGCTAAGTAGGCAAATGCAAACTTGTTTACTCAGAGGGACAGAAGTGTAGCAAGAAAACCAGCTGAATATTAGGAAGTGCTCATAAAAAGTCTATTCCCTCCTATAAGTAATATCTTCTCACTCTTCCAGCTCCTCCACATGTAATTCACATCCATTTACACTCCATTTCACTGACTTATACTCTAGTAAGTGAGTGTAAGTAGGCCTTAAGGTGTCCAACTGAGCATAAAAGACTCTAAATTACACAGTTTACGCATCACCTCTGAACTTAGCTCATAGGTTTTAAACAAAAGCAGAGTAATAAATCGACAGTTTGGAGGGGAGAAGATGTGAAATGTATGTCCATTTTTGTTTCTCGGGGTTATTACTGTGTTTCATCAAAACTAATGTAAAGCTCATGACTTTTTACTTGAAAGATTATTAAGCTAAAGTTGAGATATGAACAAAATTATTTAAACATATAAGAAAAAAATGCAAAGACACTAAATTAATTATTATTTTTCTTTTCTATCTCAGTTTTGATCTATCACTGAAAAGAACAGAGTTTCAGAGAAATTAGTTTTATTTTTTGGTTTTGGTGATGTGCTGAAATCTCTATTGTTAAATGTCATTCTGATTCACTGTCAATTTTACAATGGAATATGCATTTAATACATTGTTGATGAGGTTTGTGGCAAAGCTACCAGGCTATGAATAGCTTTTCAGAGTGAGTAAGCTACTATTTAGAAACAGTGGAATCTATTTATTACTAGATGACTTACTCCTGAGGTCAATTATTGCTACAAACATGTAATTAAATGGTGATGTAAATTTGATGAGCCTACTCTGTAAAAGTGAGGCCTGTTTTGCACTTTGAAAAGGTAAATGACAGAACTGTCCCTCCATCATTCCAGTTAAAATTAATTGGTCTCTTGGAAGTGTAGTTATAGAAAATATGTAAGCTCCCTGGTTCATCTTCCTCAGAATATTACCTCCATCAACTTAATGGAGATACAAAAGCACAAAGAAATAGATTTCTGAAAGCAGAATAAAGGAACAATATGATTCAATTCAATAATGGGAAAAGAAAATCCTGAGCATTATATTTTGCTTAGGAGTTTTAATTTTTAATTTTTATTTTTTCCTAAGCTTGGGGGAGGGTTTTTTTAAGGTATGATGTGGAGCTGGAATGGAAATAGTATTTAAGCTGAGAAACCTGTTATTATTAGTGCTCTGCCTCCACAGTTTTAAAAACAAATTCTGGTACTTATGGGGAATTGCATTTCTGTGTCTTCCTCCCTTATAACATTAATTAGACGCCAAGTGCTAAATGCTGAAATCAATGAATTCAAAGGGACACTTACGAAAACAAAAGAGTTTGGCATCTGAATAGTATGTGTTTGCTTCTGGAAACGTTTATTTCTTTTAAGGCTTCAAAATGATGACAATCCTTAGAATGTAGCACTCACATTTTAGAGCTCATTTTCTCATAGAGATCTTTTATTTCAACTTTAATAGAATTCATTCTTAGAAATAATTATACACCAAGCTCACCATGCCAGCACTATACTCTACAGCTATGGAAATCATAAGACTTGCTTTTATGCATTTGCTGAACTAGAGCTTTTCTTGAAATACTTTATTGAAAATCTGCCCTATATTATGAACCATATATTGGACAGAATTATGGGCTTGTTCAACCTGGAAAAGGAGATGGCTTTGGGGGACCTAACACCTACATGGAAGGTATTGAGAAGACAGAGCTAACCACTTCACAATGGTGTGTGGTGAAAAGATGATAGACAATAGGCATAAACTGAAACAAGAGATGTTTGGATGATATAAGGAAAAATGTTCTCCCTATGAGAACAGCCAAGATGAAGCAGGCTGCCCAGAGGCTGTACAGACTCCATCCTTGGATGTATTTAAGTATAAGGCCCTGAGCAATGTCATCTGACAATGAGTAGACCAGCAATGTGTTGGACTAGAGTAAAGCAGTACAGTGGAAAGGAAGCCCCTGGAAGAAAAGAAATGTCCTGGGTGTCGGGTTGTCTCATTAAGGATTTTGCTCTGAATTCCCAGATACCCCTCTAGTGTTCCAGGTAAAGTGCTACTAAAGTTGTTACGCATTACTCTGAGAAAACTCTTCTAGTTCATGTTAATTTCCCACCAAGGAAAATAAATTATTTCAGTCACAGCACATTTTGGAATGATTATGTCAAAGACATTTGTGCCAGCCAAGACAAACATAACAGATCATACGCTTCTTATTACCTTTGCCCATCAGAACCATATTTCACAAATCTTTAGATCTCTGTCTCACTGAGTTTCCTTTTAATATACCTCTTTCTCTTTGGGTTTGCTGCATTTTGTTTTTGAAGTGTGAATGATCTTAAAATTTTGTTTATCTTTAATTAAGTAACCAAATTAAATTAAAGCCTTGCTTATGACTTTCCAGCCTATTCCTTTTCCAGCAGAACTAAAAAGGACATTATTTAGGAGGTTAAATAATAATTGCTGAAAATTCCTCTCAAACAGCATGAGTCTCTCAGGTAAATATATACAGGGAACTCATTTAAACAGCCTTAGTAGTAATTAGCTCATTTCCCCCATAATACTGTGAAAGTACTATTGGAATGCTTTAAGAAATGCATTTTTTTCACTCAATAGGCCAGAAGAGTCATTATTCTTCATTGTGTAAGTACATATCCAGTCACATCATGATATTCCTCTATTTGCATATATTATATACTTTGTATTTCTGCATTTTTCTTTTAATTCTATTTACTCTTCAGTTGCAAGTCAAACATACTTATGAAAAATACTGTTGAACCTGAATACTATTACAAACCTCCAGAAATTTAAGTTGTAGGTACACAATTAGTGGATCTTCTGAGATCACAGCAGCAACTTTTTGATAACGCAACTTTTTACTTACCAGTTCCAAAAATATACACATGCTGCACTCATCTGCATGTTTTTATGAAATCTAAAAAAATACACAGTTGCTATCAATGTTAACCTTTTCTTACTTGCTTAATCCAAAGACACATTGATTACACTAGGATAACGTAGGAAGATAAGTTGTATGAATGTTGAATTTGACTTAAAGATTGTTCCAATATAGGCAGACCCTTTGCTATACTGATACGTTTATTTGTGTACACATACATATGTACACTATACGTAGGTGTGGATGAAGATGCCTGCCTATGCTTGAAAGGAATAATCAAAAATTTTCACAAAATACTACATTAAAAAAGGAAATAAAGCAAACACCTTGACTTATATTTAACAGTGAAAAGAGATTAGTTTGTCCTGCTGTTTCATGGTTTGAAAAGTACATTCAATGAGAAGAAGGAAAAGACAGGCAGCTGATCAACAGCACACTGATTCACAATGAGTATGAAACAACTTTCAGACTGTCCACTGCTCCCAAACTTCCCTCTGTACCTACCTCACACTTTTTACTTTTCATGTCTTTGATTTTCTCGGTCTTCCCCTCACACTTCCACTGAAGGTTGCACAAATAGTTTATCTCACTGCCTGTTTTATTTTTATATTTATATTTTTGTTTATATTTATATTTTTGTTTAAGTGGATTTTTTCTGCTAATAGCTTTTAAATCAGCTGTGGTGCCATCAGCCATACTGTCGTTCTTTCACCCCGGAGGGAGGAGCTGATGAGGAGGGAGAAGGCACAGACATATGCAGAAAATACATAAGCTGGATGACCTATTTAGATGAATACGATGAGGCCTACCTCCTTTTACAAGCTCCTCTCCATGCTCTCTAAGCACAAGCCCAAAAAATGTCCAATACATTCCAAAAATGTATAACAGATCATGTGTTAATTTTATCCCCGAAATTACTTTGTGTTCCAGTGAATGACCAGAAGGTATCTATTTAAAGTTTCAGTCACAACATAGGCTTACAGTTATCAGGAAGGACTTGTGAAGTGTGGCCAAAAATGCTGCAGGGCCCATTCCAGTCAACAGTTCTTCCCCTGATTTGGTGAATGCAGCCACATTCTGCCTCCAACTCAACCTCTCTTTAGCATACAGCTGTTGCAGGCCCAGGCCTGGTTATCTCATAAACTTCCCTCACAGGAGTGTGGCAGGAACAGGAGAGGCCAAAACACATGGAATTTACTGTTACATGTAGAGGCTGTAGAACTATCTAGCAAACAATTGCTCTAAACTATGCTGTCAGCTAAATAAGCTGGACTGGTCTTTTGCTTTCGCCTCCCATTACTAAGCAGAACTGAGTGTGCTGTGGTAGGCTCTGGTATGCTATGTGCTGCATTTATATACAACAAAGCCCTAGTTGTAACACAGGGAGAGCAACTTCTAAGGGAAAATATAGTTTGTGGGGAAAAAAAAAAAAAAAAAAAAAAAAAAAAAAAAAAAAAAAAAAAAAACAAGCATGCAAGAATATGTAATTTCTGGAAAATATGCATGTTTGCTTGGCTTCACTGTTCTTTGATTTCCACTTCAGTCTAGCTTTGCCTATGGGCAAGATGGGGCAAAGTTAAAGGTTGCTGTCATTTGCTATCTGTTCTGCAGGGGTGAAAATGGCTGTAATACAGGGGCAGAAATTAAGTGGGGTATTTTCCCTGACATTTTTCCTTTTCTTTTATAACAGAACAATCATTTGTGCTTATTACATTGCACTTAGTGATTGGGGTTTGAGATTGCAGGGATAAGAAAAGGGGAAGTTAGCAAAGGAAAGAGTAGAAGAAATAAGGAAAAGGAGTACAAGAAGAGAAAAGCAGGTAGCATGGAAAGAGTTAAATCCTTTGAAGGAATAAATAAATCAAAGTTAAGAACTAATAGTAAGAAAGAGTTAATCCACAGCATACCACAGCATAGAATAAAATAACACAGCATGAATAAAATAACAACCTCAATTATGCAAGTGGCAGCAATGGAGCAGTCAATCCATTGGCAGAAAGGAGGTGAAAGCTAGCAAAGGTAATTAAATGGCAGTAAAAAAGAGTCAGTCAAAAGCCTAGAATGTGCTATTACATTGGCAAGGCTAATTAAATGGCAGGAAGAAGCAGGCTATGAAATGGCTGGATGAAAAACTGACAGTTTGCCACAGAATGAGAGAGAAGCTAAGGACATGCAAAGTCAGAGATACTGTCCTGTCTGTTGCCCAGAGGGACAGAATAAAGGAGCTCCTTCTGACTGCTGAAGCTGGAAATTATCTTTTTTTTTGCAGGCTACCCAGGCAATACCACAAACTTGTTCTATCCCCACTGTGTGATTAGCTGTTTCTAGTGAAAGTTAAGTTTCTCCAAAGTCATATCATAGTATATGCAGATGAAGCTCAGGAAGTAGAATACAAGTAGAACTCCTTAATCTTTCAAACATGGATAGCTGCCAATAATCTTGGATAAGTACCTTTTTCTCAATCATTTCTTGAGAATGAATGGCAGTATTGATAACAGGTGATAAATTCCACTGCTTTGGATGGAAAATGAAAAAATGGCAGCTGGGATGTGTGGGAGGGTGATGCAATAGTTGACAAGGAACAAACCAACAAAACCAACAAAACAATAAAACCAACAAAAGAGTGTTAAAGAAAAAAAAAAATGTATTTCATTAGTTAAGTGAGTTAAGGAAATGAATTCATTTCACCAGTGAAAAGAAGGTTAATATGTCATTTGATCATCATTTATAAGTAGGTGCATCTATACATATATATGTATTTAATCAGATCATTAGTAGGGTCCAGAAAATAAAATAAAAAAGAAAAACCCATGTGCAGTCATGTTTTCCTTTTGTATAAATCATCATAGTTTCACTGACTCTGTTTAAGTTACATCAGTGAAGATCAGTCAATAATCTGAAAAATGAAGCATATACTTTTCTATATTTCTGCAGGAACCTTCTGTCTGATAACCTTCATGAATCTGATAACTCATGGAAATGATTTCCTTGTGAACGAAATTATGTTCATTTGTCCCATTTTACAGATAAGGAATACAGTATCTGTACAGCCCACAATTAATGTTTTTGACATTTATTTCCTTCAAAGCAAATCTTTAAAATTCATATCCTTCTTCTAAGTTGCAAATTGCCTTTTGGGACTTAGCTTTGTCAGGTATTATGTATGTATAAAAATAAAATCTAGCTGATAACATGAACTATATATATATATTTAAGATATAATAAATGGTGAAACAGGTATCTAGGAGGACAAAGATCTCAAAGAAAAGCATAAGAAGTTACATGGAAAAGAAAAAGTAAGAGAATCACTTAAATTAAAACAAAATATATTATATAATAAAAAGTATGAAAATCATCAGCAACAGTTCTTACCTCTTCGTGGCCACCAATCTAGTCATTATCTGCTGCTGATTTTACATCACAAAAGAAATCACTTACAGCAAGGAATTTAGAATGCTTTTGATTTTTATGCTATGTCAGAGACAGAGACAGTGTCCAGAGTGTAAAAGACTAGGAAAAAAATATGTAGACAGTTCTGGGACATGACAGATCCCTAGTCCCAAGATCCCTCCCTTGTTTTGGCACATTGGTCTCATTGATAAACATTACTGTTAAGGGTATAAACACTGTGTTTTAATACACTTGCTAAATGTGGGAAAGATAATAAATAATAATAATAATAATAATAATAATTAAAAGAACACCACTACTGTATATCTGGGTTATAACTGCTAGAAGGTTACAAACACAGCTGATAATTAAAAAAAAAAAAAATAACAGCAGAAATCAGAAAGCAGTTAGTAATCAGTAATGGATGGTCGAGGAGGTGTAAATAATGAGGAAGAATGCAGACAAGTGTAAAGACATACAGAGCATTCAAAATGCTAACAGATGACAGACAGTTCAATGCAGATGAATGAAATGTAATTATGAATTTGATGAGCCTTCATGGCACAAAACTTCTCTTTGTTCATGATAAAATATGAGGAATATAGATGAAAACAGATGAAAAAACTGGGAGACGAGTCTTTGTGCATCATTAATTACTGATAAGAAACAGAAAGAAAGACAAATCAATGCATTTAATGAGTCTTAATCATCCAATTGTGTATGTCTGTGAATTAGTATGCACATGCTTCATAAAATATCAGCATTTAGAAAAATAGTGAGAAACAAAAGAGTTTCTTCATGTACTGTTAAATACAAGGTGTCTTTCTGAGCACTCAACTAGAAAAAGATCATCAGTTTCCTTGACTTGTGATTCTTCATCCATAACTTTTTAATCAAGATATGTAACTTGAACAATTTGCCAGGTGGTTTATGGAATTTTTTTTTTCCACATTTCTCTAAAGTGTCAAAAAATGGCATGGCCAGAAGTAGAAGGGTGTTGGCATAGCTGTACCAATTCTTTGATTCATTTCATCAAAAGTTGTGCAGCTGGTGTGATCTGATTCAGCTGACTTGATAGAGTTTTCACTGCAAAAACAGTAGACTTTTTTACCCACTTGTATCTCAGAGGTATAGATTTGTATAAGGAACCAGATTTGTAACCCAATCTGTAGGAAGAAACTTCATGACCGCACTTTTAAGATGACTACAGAGGAGATATTACCAAAGGATCTACTCCCATGTCTCCAAGGACAGATTTTCTAGGAGCTGATAATTTTTTTAATATTGTCCCCTGTCAATCTAGAATAAGCCTAACTAAGTCAAATCGATTCTATGAGAGCCCAAGGTAAGTGACTGTAGACCAGGTCCTGAGGGTATGGGTAATAAAGAATGCTCAATACACTTTAGTTCAGCTATCATATGACATAAACATAGTCCAGTATTTCTGGCCATGGAAAACAAGCAAACAAACAAATGAAACAAAACAAAAGTGTACATACAACCTTAGCAGTAAAAAGAAGAGAGGTGAAACTTTAACTGTTAGCTCCAATCCATTCTCACTCGTGCACTTGAAAATCATGAGAATCAAACACTTCATTTCTAGTGCAAATTTGTGATGGCAATCTAAACATGATGTGGAATCTAAGATAATATTGATTAGGAATTTCTTTTTTTTCCAGTAATTATCTTATTTACTTTGTAAAGGTTGGTAGATTGGTTAGCTTTTTTAGTGTTTGTTTGAAGATTTGCTGTGGCAGATCAAACAGGGCTGGTTGAAGTTGCTACCTTCCCCAGCTGTCCACTCTTTTCTCATTTCCCTCAACAGGAAGAGCTCTCTCAGACTGGAAGGAACTCATGATGGTTACCAGTTTACAGCTTAACCCAGAAAACGAAGTTGAAAATTGACTCTGGTCAGTGTTAGTATGGCTTTTGCTGTCAACTTGCAGAGGTTCAAGACGATGTCTGAGTAACACCTGCTGAACACCTGCTGAGTTAAAAGTACATGAGCATGACAAAGAGTTTTGAGCAGTATTTGGTTAAACTGCCTCAATTTAGGTTATGTAGATGAATTATATCTTTCAAATATTTACAGTAATAGACTGTAATAGACATTATGGATTGGTAAAATCATCTAGTGTCTGAGAAAATAAATGAAACTTGTTTGTGAGTTTATAAAATAGTCCTTCAGGGAGCTGATGTTGTATGTAGGTCTAATGAAGAGGATATAATATGTGTTAGTAATTCAGGTATGCAGTTGCTGCTGGTTACTATCATAATCGTCTTGGAGGCATACATAGGCCCTGACTAGATTCATCCTCCCAAGGGAGCTCCCACACAGGGATGAAGCTCCCTCTCCTAGTGGACCTGACCTGACCTGAGCACTGCGAGTGGTGTGCAGGTCTCTAGTCCCGTCTTCTGAATATACCCTGGATATACATGATACCCTGTCTCCAGTCTTGTCTGCAGTCCTGTGTCCTGAGTGGATCCAGAGCCTGACTGACCACCATGCTCCATCTGGGACTGGTAATGGACCCTGTCCTGAGCATCCTGCTCTGCCCTCCCTAACTCTCACTGCATGACCAGGTGAGGTGAGGGCACTGCCTCTGCCTGGGGTTGCCAGGCATCTCAAGCCAGTAATCATGAGGACACCAAGATAGGTCATAACAATATTGGATAGCCAACAGCAAGTCCAGAGAAATCCAAGACTGATGACAACGAAACTACATAGTTAGCCCATTTATTCAACAGTGGTTGAGTCTCACTGTGTCAAAAATAAATAAATAAATAAATAAAATGCATGAAGCAAACTCCAAAGATGTTCCTATAGTGAAAACCCAGCTCGGCTCTGAGCTTGTGGAAATCTTTCCCTCTGCTGAATGAATGTTGACAACCATGCATATGCTTCAGAAATAAAATGGAGGAGTCAATTCCCGAAAACTCTTCTCTCCCTAGCTCATTTTGTTTGGACCCACTAAATGTCAACAATAAACTGCTACACACTCAAACTGTTTGATGCTCTTCAGGGAGGATTTCATTGCCTTCTCTAGCCCTACCAAAAGAATAGTTTAACTTCTTAGCATTATTTTTGCCTGAGGCACAGAAAGGAAGATCATTTTATGATGCAAGTAAAAAGTTCAATTTATCCTGGGGGTATACTCCTGACTATGCCTAGCATATTGTATGTGTAGACTGTTTAACTAAATAGGCCCATGATTTATTTCAAGTGAAATTTGTCACCACCAGGTAAGCAACATTAACTGAAGAGAAAACTCGTTGAGTCAAAAGTGACAAAAAAGCAGACTGAAAATATTCATTTAGAAATTCAGCAAGATAATTGAAAATATATATGCACATATATCTGGTCATATATATATGCAAATTTATATATGCATATACACATATATGATCTACAAACACCCTCCCCTCTTCTATCTTTGCATACAGCTCTTTTCTTTTTACAAGATGACCCGCACTGTCTCACAGGCCAAATGAATATAGCACATATGAAGTTGATAAACATCATTCTCCAGGGACAGTTCAAGATCTTGGGAACTGCAAAGACTACAAGATGAAAAAAAGTAGGTCCTAACTGTTTGTCCTAACAACCACCACTACCTGATTTAAACTCACCCTAAGCTTGCAATCCTGGTGCAATTTTTAATTAATTTATTTATTTTCTCACTAGACAAGTTCCTTTGGTATCCCACCAGTGAAATAAATCTACACGGTTTTCCTGCAGAATGGGTACCAAAGAAAGAAATCATTTGGTACCAGCAACTAAATATTCCTCATAGCATCAATTTAGTAAGTAGCCTCATGCCTATCACCAGTGAATTTCTGCTGTATTACACATAGTGTGAACCCGTCATTAAAGCATATCCCTTTTATTTGTTTTGCCAGCATGCAATGATTACCTGGACTGGTGCTAAATCTTTCACTGGTTCACTAGATCTCATCAGCAATCCTCTTGCTTCTACCAATGCTTCCCCTAAGTCTAAAAGGCAATACCTTCCTGTTTATAAAGAGATCTAATGATGTGGCATAAGCTTGTCTTTCACTAACATTAAGTTTAGGATTTAAAAAAAGAAAAAAAAAAAAAAAAAAAAAGTTGGTGTCCTATGTTTTGAAACTGATGAAGAGTTGTTGACTGCTGTGACACCCTTTCTATTCACCTTAGTCCACAAATCTGTGTTGTAGGTGCTTTGCACTGCTGAAGAGCAAAACAAATAGCTTCACAATATATTTTCACTGCCTTGGAATCTTCTCAAAGACGTGATTGTTTACTGCCAATTTATCAGGATTCAAAACAGATACCATCTGCCTAGTCCTTCTGCAGGTATTATTTTTTTTTTTCCCACTTTCCTTTCAGGTGTTCAGTCTGTACGTGGTGATATGTTTTTCAGCCCTCAAGTAATAGCCCCTGGACCGGGAACCTTCAGGTGGAGCAGCAAACTGAGATTCTTGCTCATTCATTTCTGAGTTTAGAGGTGTCCTCTAATTCTCTAATGTATCCTCTAATTCTTGATCCTTGATGGTCAGGATAATGTCTTTATACATTCTTCTTTATTTAATTGAAACTAATTTTCTTTTTCACCTATCACTTTTACAGTGATATGTTCTAAAATAAACAGGAAGAATTAGAAAAGGCTTCACAAAATGTCATTATGTCTTCATCATAATCAAGGGATTAATTCAGAAAAAGCAAAAGTCAATAAATTGTAATAGAAAATCCACATTCTTATTTGTATCCTATCACAAATAATTAGTTTATACTAGAATGGAAAGACAGTTAACAACATTTAGCAGATAGAGTAGTATTTTTGAAATATCGTAGTAAAAAGTTTGCTAATCTTTTGTGAGGTGCTCCATGGAAACTGATAAAAACAGCTATAAGAGTTGTGCTATGAGGCCTGGATCTGTAGACCTAATTGAGATCTGTATTATAAATTTTAGCATTTTTTCAAGCTTTCTCTTTAAATTATATTGAAAGACTTGGGTGTCATCATGCGGTAGTTGCAGGTCAAGCAGGCGATCAGGCCTAGTCAGCATGGGTTTACGAAGGGCAGATCCTGCTTGACGAACCTGATCTCCTTCTATGACAAGGTGACACGTTTAGTGGATGAGGGAAAGGCTGTGGACGTGGTCTACCTTGACTTCAGTAAGGCATTTGACACCATCCCCCACAGCATTCTCCTCAGGAAACTGGCTGCTCATGGCTTGGACTGGTGTACACTTTGTTGGGTTAAGAGCTGGCTGGATGGCCGGGCCCAGAGAGTTGTGGTGACTGGAGTCAAATCCAGTTGGAGGCCGGTCACTAGTGGAGTCCCCCAGGGCTCGGTACTGGGGCCAGTCCTCTTTAACATCTTCATCGATGATCTGGATGAGGGGATCGAGTGCGCCCTCAGCAAGTTTGCAGACGACACCAAGTTAGGTGCGTGTGTCGATCTGCTCGAGGATAGGAAGGCTCTGCAGGAGGATCTGGATAGGCTGGACCGATGGGCCGAGGCCAACGGTATGAAGTTCAACAAAGCCAAGTGCCGGGTCCTGCATCTGGGGCACAACAACCCCAAGCAGCGCTACAGGCTGGGAGTTGTGTGGTTAGAAAGCTGCCTGTCAGAGAAGGACCTGGGAGTAGTGGTTGACAGTCGGCTGAATATGAGCCAGCAGTGTGCTCAGGCGGCCAAGAAGGCCAACAGCATCCTGGCTTGCATTAGAAACAGCGTGGCCAGCAGGTCCAGGGAAGTGATTGTCCCCCTGTACTCGGCTCTGGTGAGGCCGCACCTCGAGTACTGCGTTCAGTTTTGGGCCCCTTGCATGAAGGACATGGAGGTGCTCGAGCGAGTCCAGAGAAGGTCTACGAAGCTGGTGAAGGGTCTGGAGAACAAGTCTTACGAGGAGCGGCTGAGGGAGCTGGGACTGTTTAGCCTGGAGAAGAGGAGGCTCAGGGGTGACCTTATTGCACTCTACGGGTATCTGAAGGGAGGCTGTAGCGAGGTGGGGGTTGGTCTATTCTCCCACGTGCCTGATGACAGGACGAGGGGGAATGGGCTAAAGTTGTGCCAGGAGAGGTTTAGGTTGGATATTAGGAAGAACTTCTTTACTGAACGGGTTGTTAGTCACTGGAATAGGCTGCCCAGGGAAGTGGTTGAGTCACCATCCCTGGAGGTCTTTAAAAGACGTTTAGATGTAGAGCTTAGGGATATGGTTTAGTGGAGGACTTGTTAGTGTTAGGTCAGAGGTTGGGCTCGGTGATCTTGGAGGTCTCTTCCAACCTAGACTATTCTGTGATTCTGTGATTCTGTGACTTTGCCTGGGCTAATTATTTTAAAATAATTTTCTCCTCTCCGACTTCTATAAACCCTCATAATTCTAAAAACCATCCTGTCGTGTTTATTGAGCTGAAAGAAAAATGGATCCTCTTAGATCATAAGAGAGACCCTTCCATAATTGCAACAGTCCCCTTGAAAATACAAAAATTTACAGAAATGGTCTTGACAGAGATGGAAGGGAAAGAATGATTTTAGCTTGCTGAAGCTGTGGATAAGAAAGTGCAAGCAAATCTCCCCCCCCCCCCTTTTTTTTTTTAATCACAAAAATATTATAATGTGTGAGTTCTTGAGGTCTGTTGGGAGATAGGGCAGATGGCCTTGTGATCAGAAAGTGATGCTTTTTTAGAGTAGATTGATAGTCTGCCTTCTAGCCTTCTCCACTTTAAATAAAAGAAGAGGGATGAATGCATAACATGAAACTTAATGAATGCAATGCCACTGAGGTGGTTTTTAGTTTTATATAGTGCAGCTAGAATACCTCTGATACAAGTATAAGCATTTTTTTCCAGAAAGGCAAAGGTTCAGACCAGAGATTAAAACAAACAAACAAACATATTATTTTAAAAGCTGGCTATGTCAATGTAAAGGACCTTGATGATTTTGTTTAGAATCTGTTAAAGAAACAATTTATGTGGACCACTTTTATACTATTTGCAAGATTTTACTTATGCTTTCCACTCCCACCAGCCTAGTAGGATAGGCCCATTATAAATAAACAGTTTTTGTTTGTTTGTTTGTTTGTTACTATATGTGTTGATTTCAGCCAATTGCTTTTCTTGCCTATATATTTTTCCCTTGTAATTTGCATACATTAAATAAATAAATAAAAACACAATGCATAACAATGTTAAATGAGGGTGAGGTTGTTCTGACCAGTATGATTTAGCCATTTGAATGACCTCAATTTCATCAGATGCAATTACTTGTTGGTTGGATTCATCTATATTTTTGCAACTGTTTTCAGCGTGAAAAATAAGATGATTTATTTATCAGCAATTTATATGTAGAATTTTATCTCCTTTATAGACTTCTAATTCTCAATTCTCAATTGAGATGGCATAATATGCAATTTGATTTGACATGACTTTCCTTGGTCACCAAGTGTGGTCAGAAAAATACAGATTTTTTTTTTTTTCAAATATAATAAAATGTTATAATCAAGTCTTTCTGTCTTGCCTATTTACCTATTTCCAATGTGTCTGCCATGAGATGGCATCTGGGTGGATCTATTTTGAACTAAATTTGACATGAGTCACTAAGGCGTTCAGAAGCAAAAGAATTTTTTTTTTTTTTTTAATCAGCTTATTTTGACCAGCTTGTTTCCTAGTTTTATTGGAAATCAACTTGACAAAGAGGCTAGAAATAGAACATATTAAAGCCTCCTCATCTGTCTTACAGACTAAAAGAGATCTACAAGAATCCCAATTCCTGTGTCACCTGGGACAAGGCAGAGAAGGATGGCCAAAGGCAATCCTTAGAAATAGTTTTTCATGACACTGTCAAAAGCTAAATGCAGAAATCCCTTGGAGTGAAGAAGGGAAAGCCTCTGCTAGGTCACAGCTATGAAGTGTGACATCCCAAGGCATTATCCATACTTTTACAAAGTTCAATTTTAGTTTGACATGAAATCCAATCCCTCCATTTCAAAATGGTAG
Organism: Oxyura jamaicensis; assembly: GCF_011077185.1. Lineage (NCBI taxonomy): Eukaryota > Metazoa > Chordata > Aves > Anseriformes > Anatidae > Oxyura > Oxyura jamaicensis. The sequence goes on from NC_048897.1 coordinate 35,504,759, forward strand.
AAAATTACCATTTGAGTAATATCACAAAATCTGCCAAAGCCAAAGCCTGCTTAAGAACCAGTATGATATATTCATTTTAAGCTCACCACAAAAGAGAGTTCAGAGAAAATACAAGTCGGGTGTGTTTTTGTCTCCAGTTTAATGTAGTTCTAATCAAAGTGTTTGATTTGTTCTTGGAAAATAACACATTCAGCCTTTCAACTTGTTTAGAATTCCAGATAGAATATAATAATATCTCAATAGCTCATTGGTCTACCATTCTAAAGGCTTTTCCCCTTCCCTTCCCTTCCCTTCCCTTCCCTTCCCTTCCCTTCCCTTCCCTTCCCTTCCCTATCCTTCCCTTCCCTTTCTTTTCCTTTCCTTCCTCTTTCCTCCCTTTCCTCAAGTATTTTTTAAATAAGATATTGATTTTGAAAAAAGTTGATGAAGAATTCATATTATATATATATATATTTTTGTCTGTTGGCTGCATGAATTTAAGGCCTGATACAAAATTTGCCATTATTGACAAAAATTGAAAAAATAATAGTTTATTTTAGACCAGCCTCCCAGTTGCAAAACTACTTCCAGCTCCTTTTACCCTCTCTCTTTCAAGCAGCAGCAATCATTCTAACAATATAACTGAAAAAAAAAAAAAAAAAAAAAAAAAGTCACTTATAAAAAAGACACTTTTAGTTTCTTAATATTTTTCATTATCCTATTTCACATCCTCTTTAAAATAAGTCAAGTTGTATTACGGATCAGTGGACCATCACTCCAGGCTAACCAACTCGTATAATCAGAGATAATTTAAAGAGAATAATTTCTATGTTCCCCTTTCAGTTTACAGCCTTTCAACCATGCAAAGCAGAAGCAGTTCGGTAATAAATAAATAAAACTTTCACATAGTTATAGTAGGGGAAAAAAAAAAAAAAAAAAAAAAAAAAAAACTGTTTAAAGTCCAAGTAATCAGACTTATAACTAAGATTAATAATTGAGGGGTGGGGGTTTGGGAAGCAGTATAAACGGAGGGCGTTGAAGGGAGAAAATGGGGGAAGTTTCTGCCGCGGCGGCTGCCGAGCGCTGTGCTCTGCTGCCACCTTGGCCGCGCCGCGGGACGTGCAGGCGGCGCTCCTGCCTGCGGGACCGCGGGCTGGCGGGTCTGGCCAGGCTGTCCCCTCGTCACCGTTGTGAGGAGTTAAGGATGACTACAGGCAACCTGTAAATGGTAAATGGTCCGTTTTTTTTTTTAAAAAAAAAAATATATTTTTATTATGTTTTAGGGGGTGGGATGTTCTTCTAAGGAGGTTTATTCGCCTGTCACGCTTTAATTCGAAGCTCAGAAATGTGGGAGGGAGAGCAATCTTTTTTTTTTTTTTTTTTTTTTTTTTTTTTTTTTTTTTTA